>NW_022985177.1:1137688-1141118 GCF_010093535.1 Lindgomyces ingoldianus | reverse complement strand
AGTGTTACTTATACTAGTTATAAAGAAACCTAGAAGTAGCCTTTAATTTTATGTTAACTACTAAAGACTAAACACTATTACTATTAAGAACTAATACTTAATTTCCTTTTTATAGAAAACCTTAAGCTAACTAAGTAAAGTAAAGTATTTTATAAAGTTAGATATTATTACTACTTTTAATAAGCTAAAAAAAGTAAAAGGTAATAAGTAGCTAACAGTGTTTTAGACCTAATATAGACTATTTAAGTACCTAGTAATGCCCTTTAGCTTAGCTAACGCGCCTAGTACTTTTTAACATTTTGTAAACAACTTGCTCTAACCCTACCTAGACGTGTTCTGCACTGTGTATATTAATAATATTCTAATTTATAGTAATAGCCTTTTAGAGCATAAACAGCATGTACGCCTAGTACTAAAAGCTATAAAAGAAGCAGGTCTGTAACTTAATGTAGATAAATGTAAGTTCTACTAATTAAAGGTTACATATTTAGAATATGTAATCTCTATAGATAGCATCTAAATAGACCCTGTTAAGGTTTAGACTATGCTAGATTAGTAATACCTAAAGGACATAAAAGATGTTTAATCCTTTATAAAATTTACTAACTTTTACTAATAATTTATTAACAACTTTTTATAGCTAGTAAGCCCTATAATTACACTTACTAAAAAAAGAGTTTAATTTAACTTTAACTTAAATTACTAATAGTTCTTTAACTAGCTAAAGAAAGCCTTTACTAAAGCTCTAATACTTTACTACTTTAACTCTAAACTACTAATACTTGTAGAAGCTAATACCTTAGACTACATAGTAGCAGGAGTTCTCTTCTAGACTAAGCTAGACAGGACTATTAGGCCTATTACATACTTTTTAAAAAGAATAAGTTCTGCAAAAAGTAATTATAAGATCTATAATAAGAAATTACTTACTATAGTACACTGCTTTAAATAATAGCAACCTAAACTAGAAGGTGCAGCGCATCTAATACAGGTCCTATCTAACTACAAGAACTTACAGTACTTTGTAACTATAAAACAACTTAGCTACTAATAAGCTTATTAGTTTAAATACTTGTCCTATTTTAATTTTAAAATTACTTATTGTCCTAGTTAAGATAGAGGGAAACTAAATGCCTTTATAAAGCAATCCTAAGACGTCCTTGCTTAGAAAGAAGTGTAAAAGGCTTAACACTAAACTCTACTCTAACTTAAGCTATTTTTAGACCTTAACCTAAATAAAACAAATTAAATAATTAATTAAATTATTACTAATAAGTATCTAAATAATAAATTTATTTAAGAAACTTTAGACCTGCTCTAAAACAGCGCTAGTTAGTTAAAGAAGGTAACACTAGCTAACTATAAAAACTAAAATAGTAAGCTATATTACTATAACTAACTTATAATCTCTAATTTTAACAAACTAAGAATTAAACTACTCTAAATTATACACAACTTGCCTGTTAGAGGACACCTAGGCAGAGGAAAGACTCTTAACCTACTACAGAGAGAGTACTACTAGCCCCGCATGTTCTATACTATACGCTAATACATATTATGTTGCTATACTTGCTGTAAAGTAAAGGCCTCTTAAGAAAGGTATAATAGCCTGCTTAAACTACTTCTAATCTCTAAACAAGCTTAGAAAGACATATTAATTAATTTTATTATAGACCTACTCTTATTTAAAGGGTACATAAATATTATAGTAGTTGTTAATTACTTAACTAAGTATTAACACCTAATACTATGTTTCTTTATAACTGCCTCTAATATAGCCTAGTTATTCTACTAATATGTATAAGTTTACTATAGCCTGCCTAACACAATTATATTAGACAGAGGTACGCAGTTTGTCTTAGCCTTCTAGGACAAACTCTATAAACAGCTCTAAATTGTCCCCTATCTATCTACAGCTTTTTACCTAGAGACTAATAGCTAGACTAAAAAAGCAAACACTGTAATAAAATAAGTCCTATAAGTGTACATAAACTACTAGTAGGATAACTAGGTAAAATAGTTAGCTATAGCATAGTTTAAAGCTAATAACATAACATCTAAATTAACATAAGTATCTCTATTCTTAGTAAACTATAGATACTACCCCTAAATAAGATTTAAACTACCTATAAATACCCCCTAACTAACTTATTAATCTATATAAGTAACAGACATAAACAGACTTATTAATAAAATCTAAAATATATTTAAATATGTTTATAAAAAGCTTACATAGGCTTAAGCTTTTTAATAAGAGTACGTAAACTAATCTTAAACCTCTGCCCCTGCGTATGCAGCTAGCAAGAAGGTTTAGCTAGACACTAGAAATATCTAAATAAACTAATAATTAAAGAAACTTAATTAGAAGAACTTTAGCCCCTTTATAGTAGCCTATATAGTCTTATTGCATGCTTACTAATTAATCCTACCTAACAGCATAAAGATACACCCTGTGTTCTACATATTGTTGCTGCGCTAAGCAGCCTTTAAATCTAACTATCTACCTAGACAGCTAAACCTACTACCTAAACTTGTTATTATAAATAATAAACTAAAATATGTTATAGAAAATATTAAATAGATCTAGTTTAATAAAAAAAAACATATCTATAAATACTTTATAAAATAGACTAGATACAACAAACTATTGTAAGAACCTGTAAAAGCCTTATAAAAGAACTCTGCAGTAACCTAATTCTACGCCTAATACTTATCTAAACTAAACCTGTACCCTAACAAAGACAACCTAATGCTAGAACTACTAATGTAAAGGATTCCCTTCCTAATAAGGGGGGGGGGTACTGTCACAGTATCCTCCCTAGATCCTAGACATAACTGTATTAGACGCGTACTAGAGTATTATTAGTGTATGTCTAACATAAATATAACATAACATAGACATAAACTTAAGTATAAACTACCTTAACACTAACTAAACTTAAAACAGGCTTAATTTATACCTAAAGCGCTTAGACTTTTAAGCTAAGTATTTAATTACTAATTTTTTTCTAAACCTTCCTGTTCCTCACACAACGTCTTATACCTACTATAATACCTCACGTAGTAATTGAACTAGACCTCCATAAAGCTCTATAACCTTACTCGTGCATAATTGTGACACTATATATATTTAGAACTATTTAATATCTATATAATTACTTAGTAATTTATTTTATATAATTAAATTTTAGTATATATATAAATTATAAGTTTGTATTACTAGTAAAAATAGTTTTTAAACTAATATAATTATATTTTATAAAAAATATTCTACTACTAAAGTAGATTTTATATAAATATTAAAATATTAAAATAAATACTAAATATAAATAGAATTATATAGATATAATATCTTAAATCTATTATACTATATATAAAATAATAATATAAAGTGTAAAAATTAATATTTTATAATTATTTAATAAATTAT
>NW_022985177.1:1102441-1137678 GCF_010093535.1 Lindgomyces ingoldianus | reverse complement strand
ATAGCATCTAGGATAATAACATGTACAAGTTTAGCAAGATAAAGTTTATAATTAGCTAGATATCTCTTAACTATACTTACGCTTAAAACTTTACTTTAAGCTCTAAATAACACTTTACAAACATACTAGGCTAGTTTATGCGAACATAGCCTAGATTACGCTTAGCGCGCAAAGAATTAGCTATATTAGCTATAAATGCTATCTAAGGGGAAATTCCTCGCGCATATAGCTTAAGTATAGTCTTAACAATTACCTACTCCTTTTTATTACCTAGCCTTTGTAATTTAGCTGTAGAATTAGCTTGTAAAGGTTGTCTAGCGCTGTAGTTATTTATTGTCTTTTATAGGACTCTACACATAGCTATAGCACATTTCTTTAAGAGTTTTATGTCTTATTTAAAAGCTTAGAGCGTAAGCTGTATCTAACATTCTTTTAGCGCGTTTAAGTAGTGTTGTGGGGAATGCATTAGTGTAGGAAGAGTGGTTTAGTGGGGTCTTGGCAAAAGTAAGCGACTTAGGTGTGTGAGCAACTCGCCTATGAAGTACGTTATAATAAGTTTTTTATATAATAATAAGGTTTTAGTTACGTATATAATTGTATATATTTTAAAAAATATCTAATATTTTAAAGTATTATTATATAGTAAATAGCTTTTATATTAATATAATTCCTACATAAATACTTTTACATACATATAATAAAAGTATTAAAAAGTAAATATCTATATTTTATATTATTAATACCTATTTTATTTAAATATAAAGCTTTTTAAGTAAAAAATTTATATATTATATATTATAAAATTAAAGCTATTATATAAAAAATTTTCACTATATTTTAGCTTAATATATATATAATTCCTTATATTTAAAATTTCATGCTTATAGCTGTAGTAGTTATGAAAATGAGGGGAGTAGTTGTGTGTGGTGGGGTGTGCGTCAGGTGGGGCCGAGCGTCAGCTGATAAAATACGGTATCTGACACTCACTTTTGCCAAGACCACACCACAACAAACTTTATTATGGCCCATAACAACCCGCTCTGGCACTATAGAGTACAGTACAGCCTAGAATATTATTTAGATACTACTTATACTTCTTGCTTACACGTTTGCGCGTTATGCCCAGTCTAATTGCGCTGTCCGCAGCGCCTTTAGGACTGCTCACCTACTTTAGCTTACACCTGCTTCTTTGCCTTCTTCCTGTCACTGCGCGCCCTAACCTCCTTTAAAGCTGTTAAGCGCAGGCCTTTCTAAATGTAGCTGCCTTATTAGCTGCTTAAAGCTTAGTAATTTCCTATTACGCTAACACTAGCTTATGCATAATTATTGCTGCCCTTTTTAAGACTTTTTTTCTAGAGGCATTACCCCTCTAGAACCCTCTCTATATGTAGAGCTACTTGCAACACAACTAATATCTACTAGGGATTGCTGCCTGCTGCTGTAATCTACTATAGTTTGCTAAAATTTGCTATAGTTTGCCGCAATTTGCTGTAGTTTGCTGTAATTTGCTGTAGTTTACTATAATTTGCTGTAGTTTGCTACAATTTGCTGCAATTTACTTTATGCATTTCTTAACACTACTAGGTAATCTCTTACTAACAACTCTAGACATTAGTCTATTATATTTAAACAGCAGTTAAAGAAGCTAAACTAGCGGTTGTGGAAGCAAAACAGCTTGTTAAGGTATTACATGTACTACATTAATCTTTGCGGCGATAGAGAGGCAGAGGCAGAGGCAGAGGCAGAGGCAGCGCTAGAGCTCCCCAGCACTCTAAGAAATTCCTGCAGAGGCAACAAACTACACAAGCTGCAGCTCTACAACTAGGGCTTTAATGCTAAAACAATTAAATTAAAAATATTAGGTAGCAGTATTAGGCGTAGCGTGGCGGTATTAGGCGGTGAAAGAAACAGGTGCAACGCTAGAGACTACAAGGCGCAAAAAAAAGGAAGACTATTGCAAGAGCAGAAACGCGTTAAGAGCTAAAGCTAAAACCTGTTCTTTTAATTACAGCTAATAATTAACTAATTTCTAAATAACTAATCTTAAATTTACATAAACTTTAAGTTTTTAAAAAAAAATTTTTACTAACCTAATTAAAGCTAAAAATTAGCTAGCTATTATTTACTTTTTTTCATAGCTATATTAGTGTGTTAGGGATTAGCATTAGCTATATTAGTGTGTTAGAGATTAGAATTAGCTACACTTAGTTATAGGCTATAATTAGTTACATGCTATAGTTAAATATTGTTGTTATATGTCTATTACTTATCTAATACTACTTTGCTAAGTATTATGCTGTAACTATTTTTTAACTTAAATAACCTACTATTACAGTTTATAGTTAGACTAATAAAGACTTTTAGAAAGTGCCCTACTTTTTAAACAGACAAGGATAGAATCTGTTTATGCTTAAATAGAAGGAACTAGACAACCTAACTAGGTTGCATCCTAACCCTAAGGATTAGCTACTAGGGGAATGTATTACCTAATAGGAACACATCTGCAAAGGCTATAAGGCTAGGCATGCTAAGGGTAGCAGCTTTAGCAAAAGAGGAGTAGTTCTTATAAGACTAAGTAGGGCTAAGTTAACAGGACTTACAGCTACTATTAAAGTACATAGGCCCTAAGAAGATTAACCTTAAAAAGATAAAATTAATATTTAGTTTATTTTTTATATAGACTAAGTAGCATTCTAGATTTTTAAAAAGCTATAATACTAGTTGTATATCTTACACTATATATACCTTTTTTTATTTAATAGAACTGTTTAACCTAGTGCCTTATACTGCTGTCTAAAAGTAAACTATAATTAGGCCTATCTTATTACTGCTCTTTTTACCCTACCTTGCGCTATTAGCTAGGCTGTACACCTGGTAACGCTGCGCTCTTTTTGCTATACCCCTCTTAGGCCCGCGTACTCGCATTACTACAAGTAAAGATTGTAACACCTACCTTAATACGCTAACTATTGCTCTAAGCAAGCTTTGCTTTTACAGATTATTTATAAACTGTTGTAGTATTTTAAAACTATAGTTTTTATTTTTTTTATAGTGTTTTAATTTTAGAGTGTCTAAATATAAGTGCTTTATAATATTCTTAGATTAAGTTTTTTTACTTTTATTAAGCTAAAGTAAAAGTTATAATTAATTTTTTAGAAGCTAGTTTATTATATACTAGGCCTTTTTTAGTTTCTTTAAACATTATAAATTTCTTAGTGTTCTTTTTAATTTTTTTTAAAATAGTCTAGTCTCTAGCTTAGAGCGTCTACCTACTAGTTACTTAATCTAGTAACATGCTTAATTATAAAGTTAAACTAAGCTAGTTCTATAGCCTATTATATATGCATAGGGAATAGTTTCTTAGTTATTAGAAAAGTAACTAACTTAGCATAGTTTATAAACACATTAAAATATTTTCTAGTTCTTTATAGCTTAGTTTTCTAAACCTTTAAAGCATTAATAATAGCTTTTAGTTTTTTATTAAGTATACTATACTTTTATTTAAATAGAGAGAACTTAGCTAAGTAGTAAGCTATATTAATTTCTATAAACTCTTAGTTATGCTATTTAGGCTAACTAATGCCTCTACTACTTTCTAGCAAGTTATAAACACAGCTTTAAACTCCTACTTAGATGTCTTTATACTAGTATACCTAGATAATATACTTGTCTACACTAAAAAAACTAAAGAAGACTATGTTTCTAAAGTTAAACAAGTACTAGATAAACTTTAAAAGTATAGCTTACATCTTTAACTCTCTAAGTATAAGTTTAATGTGTAAAAAATAAAATACTTAAGATTTATAATAAATAAAAAAGAAATTAAAATTAACTTAAAAAAAGTCTAGAAAGTCTTAAAGTAGCCTAAGCCTACTATAGTAAAGAAAATTAGAAGATTTCTTAGACTATCTAGTTATATAAAAAGAATAATTAAGAACTACTTAAAAATTAATTTTCTCTTAACTAATACTATAGTAAAGAAAAGAGCTATATTAAAGTTTATATAAAGTTTTATAATAGCTACTATATTTAATACTTGTAAATATATAATAAGTAGTAAACTAATTTTAAGAATGTACAACTTTTAGTTAGAAACTAAGGTAAATACTAACACATCTATATAAGCAGAAGAAGCAGTGCTCTACTAAAAACAAGAGAATAGATGTTAGCATCTAGTAGCCTATTATTCTGCTAAGTGTTCCCCCTTTAAAGTAGACTACAGTATACTAGATAAAGAACTAAAAACTATAGTAAACACTTTAAAGACATAGAAAATACAGCTTTAGAGAATTAAAAAATAATTTAAAGTGTTTACTAACTACACTAACTTTGTTACTTTTTTTACTAAAAAAAAAAGATTCTTAATGTATGTATAATAGGTAATAAAACTAGCATAGTTTAATTTTATAATAAAACATATTACTAGAATAAGTAATTAGTAAGCTAATACTCTAAGCTAAAAAGCAGATTACTTTAAAAAAAATAAGAAAGATAGTAAAAAATTTACACTATTTTATAAAAAAAAACGTGTTAGTGTATAATAGGCCTACACTTATAACAACTATTGCTTCTCCTAATTTACTATAATAAGGCTAAAAAAAAACCTTACTTAAGAACATTATAAAGCTTTAATATTTAGGCACTTTAGAATTAGAACTTTATAAAAGAAGCTAAAAGTAGCTATTCTTTAAATAATACTACGCTTAAAGTATTTATACATAAAGGTATTACATAAGTGTAATGTTTATAATTAAAATAACGTTTAAAGACATAAACTCTATAGAGCCTTATAACTAATTAAGGCCTTTAAACAACCTTAGACTATAGTAACTATATACTTTATTATAGGCCTACCTTTATTACTTAAACTGGGATTAGAAAGGCTTTATAATATAATTGTAGTAACTATTAATAAAACTACTAAGTTCTTATACTTTTAAGCATTAGAAAAAATAATAATAGCTAAAAAACTAATATATAAATTAAAAAGATATGTCTTAAGTATTTATAGTAGTCTAGAGGTAATAGTTTCTAACTATAATAAGCTGTTTACTACCTACTTCTAGTAAGCTGCTATACAGCATTTAAACATTATCTATAAGCTATCTACAGCTTACTACCCTTAGACAGATAGACAGATAGAATAAGTAAACATAGAAATAGAAAAATACTTATAAAAGTATATTTTCTTTAAATAAATAAATTAGGCTAAATAGCTTTTAATAGCCTAGCTAGCTATTAACACTTTTAAGTTATTAATAATAAGAAAGACACCTTACAAGGCTAATTTTAGCTACTACTTGCGCTACACTTTCTAGAGAACACAACTGCAGGACCTAGTTAAAGCTATTAATAGAGTAAATTAGTTATTAGAACTTTACTAAAAGTTAGTAATTAAGGCCTAAAACATAAATAAATAAATAAATAAATAAATAAATAAATAAATAAATAAATAAATAAATAAATAAATAATAAAAACTTAATCTAAGGCTCTTAAGATCTAGCTAAGAGACTATGTGTATTTAGACATAAAGCATTTATAAACACCTAGACCCTTTAGAAAGCTAGTAGAAAAATAAATTAGCCTTTATAAAGTGCTATAGATATAAAGAGATAATTATAAGCTAAAATTTTCTTTTATTATAAAAATATATCCCTAGTTTTACATCTTTTGCCTAGAAAAGACCTTAAAACAGATTCTCTTATTTATAGTAAAATATAAAGACATTAAAATAGAATATAAAGTAGAATAAATTATACACAATAAAAAAAGCAAATAAAAACTTTTAGTAAAATAAAAAAATAGCTTACTAGTAAAAATATATAAAAACTAATTAGGAACTTAATAAATGCTTACTAACTACTAGAGAAGTATTAGTCCTTTTATCTAAATAAAACTACCTAGGCAAAAGGTTGCCTAAGTTAAAAGAAGTAAAAACTATGCTAGTAGAGCTATTAGATAGCGGCAATGTAGGAGGCTAAAAGCCTAACAAAGCTAGCTAGAGAGGTAATAGGCCTCTAGCCTCCGCCTTTAGTGCTTTAATTTTATCTAGTAATAAAAAGTCTTTTTTAAAATACTTTACTTTTTAATTATAAAGAAGTTTTAACTAATTTTTAAAATAAGATCTTTAAGTAGTAGCTTCTTTTATGCCTTTAAAGTAAGGGCAGTAGTAGTAGTATAACACTTTAGTACTTATTTCTTCTTTTTCTAAGCCTTTTATAATTTGCGCTAAACTTTCTTTTTTTTCTCTTTTTAAGTAATCTTAAGCGTAATTAGAAATAAAGGTATTATAGTAACATTCTTTATAAACACACTTTACACAGTTATTAGAAGATAAAGTTAAAACATAGAAAAAACTTAAAAAATAGTACAGACTATAAAAACATATTTTTATGTAATAAAACAGTTTAAACTAAAGTGTAACATAGAACTAATAAACATAGCTTAGCTAATAAGGCATTATTAAAACTTAAAAAGATAGACATATGTAAAGCCTTTATTAAAAGGTATACACTAGTAATAAATAATTTTTAACACTTATAACAGTGTAAGCAAAGCAGTAAAGACGCTGCTAGAGAGAAAAGCCTACGTGTTATAGTTTATAGTTAGACTAACAGAGACTTTTAAGAAATGCCTTACTTTCTAAATAAATAAAAATAGAACCTGTTTATAGTTAAATAGAAAGAACTAGATAACCTAACTAGGTTGCGCTCTAATCCTAGAGATTAGCTGCTTAGAGAATGTACTATCTAATAGGAACACGCCTGCAGCGGTAGCAGGACTAGGCATGCCAAGAGTAACAGCCCTAGTAGGGAAAGCGTAAGTCCTGCAAAACTAGGCAGGGCTAGGCTAGCAGGACTTGCAGGTATTATTAAAGTATATAAAGGCTGTTGGAAAGGACAACTTAGGGGGGTGTAATTAAAATCTAGTTTATTCTCTATATAAACTAAGTAGCATTTTAGTTTTATAAGAGAGCTAAATACTATCTGTATATCTTACACTATATATACCTTCTCTCCTGTTTAACACAAACTGTTTAACCTAGTGTCTCATACCGCTGTCTAAGGGCAAACCACGATCAGGCCTATCCTATCCCATCTCCGCATTACCTGCGCCATTAACCAGACTGTACACCTGGTGACGACGCGCCCTTCCTCCCGCTATCCCCTTTTAGGCCCGCGTACTCGCATCACTACAAGTAAGGATTGTAACACGCTGCTGCTGCGTACAGACACAGCATAATAGTTATAGTAGTAATAAACACGTTAGGCTGCTTTAGCTATTAACGTACTTTACAAGCAAGTTGCTTACACACCTAAGTTGCTTACTTTTACTAAGACCTTACTAAACTACTTTTTTTACACTAATATATTTCTAACAACACTACTTAAACATGCTAAAAGAATATTAAATATAGCTTATACTCTAAGCTTTTAAATAAAATATAAAATTTTTAAAAAAATATACTATAGCTGTCTGTACGTAAGTACAGCTAAATTAGGTTGCCTGAAACGTTAGCTATCTAGCCTATGCGTTAGGAGCTATATGTACTTAAGAGTCCTCTTTCTTTGTATAAAGAAAAAGGGTAGTAGTTAATAACAAAAAAATCTTTACCTACTTACCTCTTAGTACGCCTCTTAGGCGTATGTTTGTTTAATTAAACCTAGGTTAACTAACACTAATTAGTCTATTAATAAACTGTTTTACTACAAAAGCTTAAACCTACTACGTGCGTAGCCACACAGAGAGGGCTTTTTAAGCCTTTATAGAAAACCTGTCTTTTTAATAGGCAGATTTGCAAAGATTAATAAAACTACTACTGTACAAGAAGCTTACACCTACTGCGTGCGTAGCTATGCAGAGAAGGTACAAAGAAGCTTACATCTACTGTGTGCATAGCCACACAGAGAGGGGTAAGCAAGCCTTATGCGCGCCCCTAGATTAACTAATTGCACAAAGACAAGATTAGCAACCTGCTGCGTGCATAGCTACATAGAGAGGGCTTACTACTAAGCCTTTATGCGCCCTAGAGCCTTCTGTTAATACAGGCTGTGCAACTACTTGCCTACTGCGTGTGTAGCTACGCAGAGGAGATAATACAGGCCGCATAATTAGAAACCTACTGCGTGCGTAGCTACACAGAGGAGGCTCCTTATTAGCAGCCTGCCTTGTTAACACCCCCCCCCTTAATTAGTTGCTTACATAGAAGGCAACTAACTAACACCCTTTACCCCCCTAGAGATTAATTGCTCGCACAAAGGCAGTCTACCACTAATACCCCCTCTAGTTGCCCGCACAAAGGGCACCCCTAACACCTTACACCTCCTACCCCCCACCTTAGCTATAGAACCTCTATGGTTATATAAAGAGTTGTTAAGGGTTACTTATGTATTAAAAACAGTCCTACACAGAGAAGTAAACTTTTACCTTATAAAAAATAATTATCTTAATATAAATATAAACTCTACATAACTATAATAATGCTTATACGCAGTATACATTTTAATTAACATGTGTTACAAGATAGCTAGAAGAGAGTACACACTATAAGATAATAACTTTTAGGAATAGACAACGCACAATTTTAACCTCCTCCTCTGTGCAATTAGGCAAGAGCTATTGCTTGCCTACGCAGAGCACAGGCACTATCCTAGAGGGAAGGCAAATTGTACGCAGGCTAAGAAGCTAGAGGATATTATAAATAGAAGAGGTATTAAGGGTCCACTCTAGAAGAGGAAGAAGAGAGAGCAAAAAGAAAAAGAAGAAAAAGAAGTAAAATTAACATATAAATAAGTAAGTAACTTTATAAAAATAAAAGTTGCTAGTGTCTAAACATTAATTACAGGTATATTAATTTAACTCTATGTAGATATTATGTAAGCTTATCTTACATAATATCTGTGCAGGCTTAGCAGGGGGCTAGTATAAAACTAGCCATCCTAATGTACTTAGGATGGCAGCTGTCACCAGAATTAATACATTGTGTTGCCTGCTTACCTCTTAGTACGCCCCTTAGGCGTACGTTCGTTCGATCGAACCCAGGTCAACCGACAATAGCTATATATAAAGTTTTTTAAAAAATAATAAATAACTATAGCACTAGATAACTTTTATAAGCTAATTTTATAGCTAACTTATAAAAGCTAAGTAATAAAAAAAAGTAAGTAATTATTAAGACAATACTTAAGCTAACGTACTTCACAGGCGAGTTGCTCACACACCTAAGTTGCTTACTTTTGCTAAGACCCTACTAAACTACCCTTTCTACACTAATGCATTCCCCACAACACTACTTAGACGCGCTAAAAGAATATTAGATATAGCTTACACTCTAAGCTTTTAAATAAGACATAAAACTTTTAAAAAAATATGCTATAGCTATGTACAAAGTTCTATAAAAGATAATAAATAACTATAGCGCTAAACAACCTTTATAAGCTAATTCTACAGCTAAATTATAAAGGCTAGGCAATAAAAAAAGCAGGTAATTATTAAGACTATACTTAAGCTATATGCGCAAGAAATTTCCTCTTAAATAGTATTTATAGCTAATATAGCTAATTTTTTGCGCGCTAAGCGTAATCTAGGCTATATTTATATAAACTAGCCTAGTATGTTTATAAAGTGTTATTTAAAGCTTAAAGTAAAGTTTTAAGTATAAGTATAGTTAAAAGATATTTAGCTAATTATAAACCTTATTTTACTAAAGTTATATGTGTTATTATCTTAGATACTATACTTAGCTTTAATATTCTTTATAAAGCTAAACTTACTTTAAATTACTCTAGAACTTTTATAAAAAGCTTTTTTATAGTTATACTTACACTTAAATGTTACTTTAAGCTTTAAATAATGCTTTACAAACATACTAGGCTAGTTTATGTAAACATAGCCTAGATTACGCTTAGCGCGCAAAGAATTAGCTATATTAGCTATAAATGCTATTTAAAAGGAAATTCCTTACGCAAATAGCTTAAGTATAGTTTTAATAATTACCTACTTTTTTTTATTTTCTAGCTTTTATAATTTAGCTGTAGAATTAGCTTATAAAAGTTATCTAGTGCTATAGTTATTTATTATTTTTTATAAGACTTTATATATAGCTATAGCATATTTCTTTAAAAGTTTTATGTTTTATTTAAAAGCTTAGAGTGTAAGCTGTATCTAACATTTTTTTAGCGCGTCTAAGTAGTGTTGTAGGGAATGCATTAGTGTAGGAAGAGTAGTTTAGTAGAGTCTTAGCAAAAGTAAGCAACTTAGGTGTGTAAGCAACTCGCCTGTAAAGTACGTTATATACATAAGAATTTTCCTTTTAAATAGCATTTATAGCTAATATAGCTAATTTTTTACACACTAAGTATAATCTAGGCTATATTAGCATAAACTAGCCTAGTATGTTTATAAAGTATTATTTAAAGCTTAAAGTAAAGTTTTAAGTGTAAGTATAGTTAATAAATATTTAGCTTATAATAAAGCTTTTTAACTAAAGTTATATATATTATTATTTTAAATGCTATACTTAGCTTTAATATTCTTTATAAGGCTAAACTTACTTTAAATTACTTTAAGACTTTTATAAAAAGCTTTTTTATAGTTATACTACACTTAAATGTTACTTTAAAGTCTAGATAATGCTTTTTAAACATACTAAGCTAGTTTATGCTAATATAGCCTAGATTATACTTAGCACATAAAAAATTAGCTATATTAGCTATAAATGCTATCTAAAAAAAAATCTTTATATATATAGCTTAAGTATAGTCTTAATAATTACTTACTTTTTTTATTACTTTGTTACGGTCTACGGTTGGACCAGCGTAACTCCACCAGCAGTGCTCCACAATCTAGCTAGGTTGGGACAGGGCTCGCTTAGAGACCAATCGGAGGACACGGAGGCAGCACGGCTGCCCGAAGTAATGGAGGAATGCGTCGTCCAATAGGGAGACGAGCCCAGGGAGCCGGAGGGAGCTCGTGGGAGCCCCTCTTGGCAGGCTCCCCTAAGCTCCCGCCAACTCCTCTTGGCGCCCCAGCATCTGTATATAGTTCCTACATTAAACAACCTTTAGAAAGTGTGTTTAACGTTTAGTTTATTTATTACATAGACTAAGTAGCATTTAGCTTTCTAAAGAGCTGCAATACTATTTGTATATCTTGCACTATATATACCTCCAACCCTGTCCAACAAGGACTGTTTGACCCGGCCTCCCTACTGCCGCATTAAGGGCAAACCACGATCCGGTCACTCTATATCACCCTCCATTAGCCCAATAGCCTGTACGTAGGACTGTACACCCTACCGGATTGGCCCCTTCTATCCGTCCTATCATCCCCTAGGAATATCACCAGACCCGAGTGCTTCCCGAAGCAAGGATTGTAACATACTTAGCCTTTATAAGTTACCTGTAGAATTAGCATATAAAAGTTATTTAGCGCTATAGTTATTTATTATTTTTTAAAAACTTTTATATATAGCTATAGCATGTTTTTTTAAAAGTTTTATGTTATATTTAAAAGCTTAAAGTGTAAGCTGTATCTAACATTTTTCTAGTGTATTTAAGTAGTATTGTTAGAAATGTATTAGTATAAAAAAAGTAGTTTAGTAAGGTTTTAGTAAAAGTAAGCAACTTAAGTGTGTAAGCAACTTGCCTGTAAAGTACATTAGTAAAAAAAAAAGAAATAAAAAAAAGTAAGCATATAATAAGTTTTAAAAAATAAATGCAGACTAGGAGTCTTATCAGCCTAAAACACTATTGTAATAGGCAGAGCAAGCTCTCTGTTGCTGCGAAGCGAAAGTACTAAATGGTTTACACTGCTTGAACTATTAGACGAATTGGCAAGTAAATTTAATACGAACAGGCGAATACATCCCTAGACGTACACAATAGCCCAGAGCTCGAATAGAATGTTTGAAAGAGGCAGAGGAAAGCAATGCGTATGCAGCAGCTTACTATTCTATACAAACGTATAGGTGACTTGCTTGAGGAGGAGGTAAGTGTAACGGCACAGGCAAGACAATGGGTCCGAATGCCGTAGGAATCCACTCAGAGGCATATGGGAGTGCGTGGGGACTTAATGACCTGGGAATCTTATTAACACCTATAGGCCTTGTATAAAGGATATTAGAAAACTACTAAGCTAGCTACAGAGGCAAGGTGCAACTAAATATATAGGGGAATAAGAGTACAGCAGGGGGTAGGGCAGAGTTAGGGCTAGGTTAAGTTAGGGTTAAGTTAAAGTTAGAGCTAATACAGGGATCCTTTAGATAAGTTCTAGGCAACCTAAGATAAAACAATTTATAAGAATTATTACACTACTCCCCCCTTTATAAACTAATAGCCCTTATTAGTAATTAGAGTAAAAAATATTACTATTACTTCTTTTATTTTTAAACTAGGTCTAATTTAGCTAGGTGTCCTTACTCTAAGTATTTCTTTGCACTGCTAGCAGTGTCCTTAAAACTAAAAGCTACACATGTAGTTATTAATTATTAGAGTAGTAAAAGTCCTTTATTAATTAAAAATAATTTAGATAAAATAATAATGTTTTTTTATAAGTTCTGCTTTTTAAATTATACGCTATACAGTAGGCTACTATAGCTTTAAAGAAGTTTATTTAAGTATATTTAAAACTATAGTTTAGTACTTGTAGGCTAGGAGAAAGCTTTTTTTATAAGTAGAAAAACTAATCTACTTAAGATACTCTTTCTTTAATAGCTACACTAATAAAGCACGCTTTAAATATAAAAAATGCTTTTTTTTATTTATTTTAAAAGTTTAAAACACTTATTACACTTTAGTTTTTTTTAACTAGTAATAAAATAAGCTTATAAAAGCTTTATTATATTTTTTACACTTTTAAACTAAAACTAGTCTAATTTAGCTAGGTATCCTAGCTCTAAATAATCCTTTGTAATACTAGCTATGTGTCTCTATATTAACACTATGTGTGCGCGCTTACTCTAATAGTAATCTAAATTAATGTTAAGTTTATTTATAATAAAAGCTTACTATTATTTAAATATAGGTTTTTTACTGTTTATAAAGATCTTAATTTTAAGTACATATTTAGTAAAAAGCATTTACTAGGTCTAAAAAGTGCTTAAAAAGTCTTTTACACTTAGAGTAGTAAAAGTAGTATAAAATGTTATTAAAAGTAATTTAAAGGTTAGTAGAAGTTAACTAGTAGTTTTTAGCTAAATTAGCTACTAAAGCTATGCTTATAATTAAGTAATTTAATTATTAATAAATATACTACTAAGAGTTAACTTTAAATTAGGTAAAACTATAGCTTTAGGTGCTATAAGAGTAGGTTTAGCTATTAACGTACTTCACAGGCGAGTTGCTTACACACCTAAGTTGCTTACTTTTACTAAGACCCTACTAAACTACTCTTCCTACACTAATGCATTCCCCACAACACTACTTAAACGCGCTAAAAGAACATTAGATACAGCTTACACTCTAAGCTTTTAAATAAAACATAAAACTTTTAAAGAAATGTGCTATAGCTATATATAAAGTTTTATAAAAAATAATAAATAACTATAGCACTAGATAACCTTTATAAGCTAATTCTACAGCTAAATTATAAAGGCTAGGCAATAAAAAGAAGTAGGTAATTATTAAGACTATACTTAAGCTATATACGCAAGGAATTTCCTCTTAAATAGCATTTATAGCTAATATAGCTAATTCTTTACACGCTAAGTGTAATCTAGGCTATATTTATATAAACTAGCCTAGTATGTTTATAAAGTGTTATTTAGAGCTTAAAGTAACATTTAAGCGTAAGTATAACTATAAAAGAGCTTTTTATAAGAGTTCTAGAGTAATTTAGAGCAGGTTTAGCCTTATAGAGAATATTAAAGCTAAGTATAGTATCTAGGATAATAATACATATAACTTTAGTAAAATAAAATTTATAATTAGCTAAATATCTTTTAACTATACTTATGCTTAAAACTTTACTTTAAGCTCTAAATAACGCTTTACAAACATACTAGGCTAGTTTATATAAACATAGCCTAGATTACGCTTAGCGCGCAAAAAATTAGCTATATTAGCTATAAATGCTATCTAAGAGAAAATTCCTTACGCATATAGCTTAAGTATAGTCTTAATAATTACTAACTTCTTTTTATTGCCTAGCCTTTATAATTTAGCTGTAGAATTAGCTTATAAAAGTTGTCTAGTGCTATAGTTATTTATTATTTTTTATAAAACTTTATACATAGCTATAGCACATTTCTTTAAAAGTTTTATGTCTTGTTTAAAAGCTTAGAGTGTAAGCTATATCTAATATTCTTTTAGCACATTTAAGTAGTGTTATAGGGAATGCATTAGTGTAGAAAGGGTAGTTTAGTAGGGTCTTAGCAAAAGTAAGCAACTTAGGTGTGTAAGCAACTCGCCTGTGAAGTACGTTAATATAAATTATTAATTAACTCTAGAGAGCTTACTATAGCTAAAGTGTATTTTAATTCTAGAATTAAAAAGTAGTTAGTTAGACATTAGTAGTTACTTTTAATTTTAATAAGTTATTAGTAGTCTCTAAGTTTTTACTTTAGCACACTTTGTATAACTTTTTTAAAGGTAATTTTAATTATAAGAGATAAAAAGTTCTAAACTTAAAAGCTTTAGTTAATAAAAAGTCTCTAGTATTTTATTTATAAACTAAATAGTTTAATATAATAGTGTATAAGTATTATAACTTAAACTAAATTCAATGTGTCTTAGGCTTAAATATAGTTAAATAAATAATTAGTGTAATATTATAATAAAGCTGTTACTAGTAATAGTAAGTTTTCTAATATAATGTAACAGCATAGGCAAGACAATAGGTCTAAATGCAGTAGAAATCTACTTAGAGGCATATAGAAGTGTGTAGGGACTTAATAACCTAGGAATCTTATTAACACCTATAGGCCTTGTACAAAGGATATTAGAAAACTACTAAGCTAGCTACAGGGGCAAGGTGCGACTAAACACATAGGGGAATAGAGGTACAGCAGGGGCAGGGCAGAGTCGGGGCCAGGTCGAGTCAGGGTCGAGTCAGGGTCGGAGCCGATACGGGGACCCTTCGGATAGGTTCCGGGCGACCCGAGATGGAACGATTCATGAGAATCGTTACAGTAAGTAGATAAGCTGAATGAATGTGTAGAGATAGGATGAGCCTACACAACTCCGAAGGCAATAGCTATTAGCAGGGTTGTGAGGATAAAGAAAGGTATACTCTCTTGTGTGTGTGTAGGTGTATGAAAGTGAGGCTAAAATACATGTTTGGAGTGGACTAATTAGTCAGTGGTGAACCACGTGACTGTAGTTGTCCTGGGCTTACAATTGCAAATTACATTTAAACTAACGTTACAGCTCTTATTAAGCAAATTGTATATAACTTAATGCGTATATACGAAAGAGATATGCTTAGACCTTCGAGAGAAAGGTTTCCTGCTGAGCTTAAATCTCCTGTGTTAATATCATGGCGTAACACGTATTGGGTAAGCAAGTGAACTTGTGGCTCTTCAAGACGCCTCTCAGGGGCGAAAAAGCTGAATGGGACCCCTGTCCAGGGCGACAAATCTGATTGGGACACCTATCCCTGTATTTTAATCTAAGTCGCCTTTTCGCGATGCAGTCCTGTTGCCTGCCCAAGATCAGGCGTTCGTGGCTGAGGGTTCCTGTGTCGAAATACGAAGCTTTAGCTAACAGCTGAATCGTAATTGCGGAGTGACTGGAATCCGAATCACTCATGGCGCTTAGTCGTACAAAGAGAACCAATCGCCTGAAATTTAAGGGGGTATTAACCACTTAGGCATCTCCAATAGATTGTTTTGCACTTCCTTCCGAGAAGATGCAATGGATAACCCGAAGAGCGACCCCAGACGCGGCTTGAACGCTGGTGGCTAAGCATATAACATCGAATATGCACTAATTATAGCAGCCATCCATGCTGTAGAGGAATAAAAATGAGCGTTAACGAGTCTGAGATAACAGCATGTAAAGTCTTCTCGCACCCTCCACTACATAAGATTCTTCCCCTAACCATTTCGCTCAACCCTAATCCGACAAGACAGATACTCTTTCGAGACAAATGTCTGCGCTGGGTGTTATCCCGATGCGGGCATCCGGCCTTCCTAATGCGGTCTTACCCTTCTGTCCAGGACCTTCTCGACTAGATGAGTACCCTTACTGGTACCGGCATCCTTCAGCCCCATCATTCCTCATCTGCACCCGCTGTCACGCCGACTATATTCAGCGAAGTCCATTTGAACCCTCCTTCGAGCGCTTCACTCCGGCATTCATCGACCGGGGCAATGTATGCCTTTTTGGTGAGCGCCCGCACATCATTAAAGTTCTCTGGCCCGCAGTCTTGCGCATTGGAAACCTTGGACTTCTCCTTGATTACATGAATCGCCGCGCTCCGATCCACAATTGCCGAAATGTTCTCGATAAGCGGCCGCTGTCCATGTTTGCCGCTTCGGAAGTACCAGGTCTTTTCCTCTGTGAAGGATGTTACCTGGACTATGTGGAGGGATCATTCTTCCAGTGGCGATTCTCGCCCGTTTCGGCATACCTCCAGGACAAGAAAGAGACTTGCGTGATGAATACTAGCGTGAGCCTCGGGTTGGAGAGACTGTTGGAAAAATATGCTAGTGCACAGGACTGGAGCGGTTTTGTCGCTGACTGGGTCGCCCGGAAGGCCCTCCCCGGTTGTTCCTCTACGCCCGAGAAGGCATCCTCTAGGAAATGGTTCGTCTCGATTTTCGACCTGCAACTGTACGTCTGTGAGACGTGCATGTGGGACCATATTATCCCACGCAAAATGCCATTCCATGAGGATTTCATCCCTGTGGAGGCTGTTCCCGAATCCCAAGGCAGCCATCTCGTTTGCTCTATGAGTGACTTTTGCGGTGTCGCCTTGTCCTATGCTATCAACTTAGCTGACGCCTTGAAGAGCAAGATCAGGTTCTGGAATCTGGTAGAGGCCAGTCGCAAAGCCCCCGCTTGCGGCAAGAATCCGGTTACTGCCGGAGGAAACGCTGGTTCGTGGGTGTCGCTTGTTCCGGATGGTAGCCTGGCCGTATGTCCCTTTCACGCGTCCCACTTCTTATTCCCCGAGTTACAGTCCTATCTCGTAAAGGGTGCTCGACCGACTTCAATGTGTGCACTCAACGGAAACTTTTCTGAGCTTGCGCTCCTGGTGTTCCACAAGCTCCACTGCCTCCTGTACGCGGGGGTAGCCGCCGATTTCCTGAATGGGGCCGAGACCTTAGCAACCTTGCCTCCGTGTCCTAGAAACAATGCAATTAAGAATGGGCGATGGTTTATGATAGGGGCGGCAAACGCATGTCCACGGTGTTGCATGACCTTCTTCCTAGGCATACAAATCAGCCTTGGTCTTGTTTTTCCAGACGGTCATCTCAAAGGCCCGACCATAGGAGTCCCGTCGCTTACGTCGTGCGATTTCTCGTCTATAAGAGTACGGCAAGCTTATATCGAGGCATGCAAGAAGGGTGATGCGTCAGGGTTGCTGGCGCTGGCCAAAACGAGAGACGAGATCCGCGCCAGCTTGATCTTGGCCAGAGGCAAGCGAGACCTGGCTTACAATGGCGCTCTACACAACGCGGTGCTAGGCACCGCGTATGGCGGGTTAGATAGCGCGTTAACTGCAGCCGGAGCTGACGGTGCCTATCTCCACGGGAATAGTAGGCTGGGTTGGTATAACACGACGGAAGGTGCTCAGAGCGCAATGTGTTTCGATGCAATGCAGCAGGGCTTTGGGAAAGCTGGCGATATGTCTGTGACTATGGAGATTGCCCGATTAGAGGCTCTCTGGAAAGAAGTCGAATAAAGCGGTGGGATGTTGACTGTTGTCAAATTCACAGCCTAGCAGCATGTCGTGCGTTCTAAGGTGGATATGTGAGGATTGGAAGCGATAGAGTGACTGCGGTAGCCCTTGTCGCACGTGTCTCACGCGATACCATACCTATGTACTGCACTATGCACTTATTAAGACTAGCTCCTTTCTCGTACAGTATATGTTCAGCCCAGAGCTCTCTCAAGCTCCTTAGACCTTACAATACACTTGTAACGGCACAGGCAAGACAATGGGTCCGAATGCGGTATGAATCCACTCAGAGGCATATGGGAGTGCGTGGGGACTTAGAAACCTGGGA
Source organism: Lindgomyces ingoldianus (assembly GCF_010093535.1). NCBI lineage: Eukaryota > Fungi > Ascomycota > Dothideomycetes > Pleosporales > Lindgomycetaceae > Lindgomyces > Lindgomyces ingoldianus. The sequence continues at coordinate 1,119,505 of NW_022985177.1, read as the reverse complement.
ATGCCATTAACGCCTATAGGCCTTGTACAAAGGATATTAGAAAACTACTAAGCTAGCTAAGGTGAGAGGTGCAACTAAATACTTAGGGGAATAAGGGTACAGCAGGGGGCAGGGCAGGGTTAGAGCAGATATAAGAAACCTTTAGATATAAGATTTGCTAGGTAGCTTCAAGTAAAATAAAATAAGTAAACAATTAGACAGCAAGCCTGCATTAGGAAATAGATGCGCTCTGTTCAGGCAATCCGGACCTCGCTTATAGTTTTCGCGCTACGCTCGAACTGGCAATCAACTTCGACGTCCATTATAAAAGGCCCCCTTCGCCATCATTTTCCCACCCTCTCCCTCACCTTTTTCTCTCTCCTCCGATCCCTCGGTCCCCACACCCCTCGTCAGTGCCATTTGCTCCTATTGGGCCTCCGCAATCCCGTGTGAGGCATTTTTCTCAAATCTCCGTCGCCGTCCAACACCGCACTGCTTGCGTCGTGCCTCTCATTTCACACCTGTGTGGACTGTGCTGCCCAGGTATTTATCTCCAGCTCTGGCTACTGCTAAAGCTGCTTGTGCACTCGCATCCGCAAGCGTTTCGCAGCCCACCAGCTTTCCATTCTCTCGTTCTCTCGCGCTCTCTCGCACTTAAGCACTCTTCGCTTCTCCATGTAAGCTCTCTACCCCTCTCTCGCAAGATGCTCGCTCATCCTGCGCCAGCGGCAGCTGCGGAGGAAGGGAGAATATCCCCACCTGTCACACAAGTAGCACCGCCTTGCGCGATCCCGCAACTCGTCTTCCCCTGCTCCGGACTTGCCGATGGTATTTACCACACCCTGCCTTATTCCTGTTTTCAGTGAACGAATGCACGGCACTCACGCCATTGTCTCAGCTCTGATGCTCCCATACTGCACCCCGCTCCCTCGGTTGAATTCGCTGGGCCAATCGCTCGCTCAGCTACCGTGTCCCGCTCCTGGCTTCATTTCTCGGCGGTGACGCGACCATCCACTCGCATGACGCATTAATTTGACTCTCCCGGCGTCTACATCGGCGCCATGATTACAGCAGGATGCTCCGACTCGCATGAGGTATACGGCGTTATATGCAACCAGCAGGGGGCCTGATGCCTGGAAGCTGGCAGCTGATAGCTCGGAGATGGCGTCGGGCGTGCTGTGAGTTGTGAATGAAGCCCCGCAGACTAATCACCTGAAGGTACAGGGCACCGTCGGCGAGAATTACGCATTCATGCGTTATCCGGCGCGGACTCGTCCTACGCACAGAGGGTGTTCGACGATTGAAGAAAGAGCTGGCGATCGGCGGTTTCGTTTGGAATGATATGGATCCTTGACTAGCTGAAAGATGCACACCACCGGTTCGTAACGACCGTTTGCTGGCCAACCGCCAGATGAGCCAGGCCGACCCTTGATACGGCGTGGCCTCCACAGCGCCTGCGAGAGCGCGATAAGACGGTCATCTCGGAGATGCTGAGGCCGACGGGCTTCGAGTCATCCTCGCTCACGCTGCAGATGGTGTTCTTGCACTGCCCGCCACGACCGTTTCTGCGCTAGATGCGGCATTTATGCGAGCTCTTCACGATCTTCCTTCTCAGGCGGCGCAGTGTCGGCCGTGGCACATAAAGCGACACTCAGTGCGGAGGGAGAGCGATGTCTCTCAATCTCTTCACAGATTCCCCAGCAGGTTGTTATACCAAAATGGCCTCCTCTTGCAGCACCTTCTCACTAGCCCCTTCGCTTCCTATGAAAATCGTTCCATACGTTCCCTCAGCGCGCAAACACAAGCCAAAACCTAAGGCTAATGCAAAGGCGACAACTAGGACGGCAGGGTATAACATTTCCGAAGCCAACTCCTACAAAGATAGTGGAGAGTGGTTCGACATCAATGATTTCCCAATGCCGGATTCTAACGCATCGCGCTCTTTCAATCCGGGAGTACTTGCTCCGCTCAGAGATGCAGACCCCTCCGGTTCGCTAGATCAAGGTATTACCCACCATTGAACGTTATAAGCAAACAGAACCCAGCTGATATATAGATGTAGACGTGGTTGGTGGTCTTTACGCCGCCCCCTTTTCTGGAGAAACCAGAGCATTGCCAGCCTGGCCAGGATTCGCTTGAAGATGGACGGACCGACCATGCCACAAGCATCGCGGAGACAAATTGGGCTATAAACGGGTTGCTCGGTGGAACCAGTTGAGGTAAGTATGCAAGCGGATTAGAGTTACTGATTTCACTAATTAGCGATAGAATTTCCTTTAATTGTAGAGAGTGACGCAGCTGAAGGAAACCATAGTGCAACGCACGTTGAGCCTAGCAACGGAGCGTCTGACTATCAAGAGAACGGTTACCGTGCGGCTGCCGGCAGCGAAGGATACCGTGCCGGACAGGATGGCCATCTCGACGCAGATGGAGTGCGCGCTTTCTCCGTAGAGGATATGGAAAGTATTCGTCATGGTGAGTAGTTCCAGCAGAGTTAAGGAGGCCATGTTAACGTCTTCCAAGACAGCCTGCTAGCGCAGGACAATCCACTCTTTGGCGATGTCAGCGTAACAGACGGACCATCAGCAACACGCAAAGGAACGCACTCTTCATCTGTTGATACGATGATCATCTCCCCGGCTGCAGTGCCGGACGTTACGCCAGAACCAGAGCTGGAAGACCCCCGTTCGGGTTTCCAGTTCTAGAGCCAGCAACGAGCTTACTCCTGGGCCTCTCGACAGTGACAGTAAAGGCGATGGTGCTGGAACCCCACACCCGCCCCCAAGCGACCTCCAGGGTGAAGAGGATGGCGGTGATAGCGCACACAGTCGTAGGACAGACGAGGAGCTACTGCATTCCTCGAAGCGATCCATCTCTCCTGTCAAAGGAATAGAAGGCGAACAAGATATCCGTCCGGGCTCGGACAGGCGTGAGGAGAACAGGGAAGGCAGTGGTGGAGAAGATGGGGAAAGTCACGAGGACGAACTTAATTAGGTCAATAAGGTGTCCCGCAGACCTTCGGCGAAAACTTCTCAACGACGTAAACGCAGCGATCTTCCGGTCCGGGGGAAGGGGCACGGTCCATCACGAACTGCTCTTAGGCCACGGGGCTCGAGCACAATGCCGACGAGTGCATCGCGACAAGTAACATCATTCCAACCACGGCTCAACATGCTCTACCCTTCTGCTCAGCATGGCGAAGAACTCCACGTAGGCGACGCGACTCCCGATTCCCGGAAAGAGCTCGCTAAGGCTCTGGGTGAGATTAACGGCGCGAAGCTCAACGGATATCGTCGGACATGGGACGCTGGGAATGGCATACCTGGCAATTGGCTTGGTGCGGACATCAGTGATGGTGACGGCCTGGTGGGCTCTTCGGCTGCTCTGCCAGCGCAGGGTTCCTCTGCTGCAGCACAAGCTGTACGTGTAACCTGTTGACATCACAAAGCATGCAAGTAATGCTAACTTTGTCTAAGGCTAGCACGGCTGGATTCCCAACTGCGATGAACGCCTATGTGAAGGACATTGGCACCGGGAAGACAGACTGTTGTTGCGAGTGATTTCTACGCGACCGCGGCGTAGCTTGCAGATCTGACCCGTGTGCGGGTGTGTCGGCATCGGCATCATCGGACGCGAACATGTCTTCGTGGCCTGGCTGCTTGCTGCCCCTTCTCGGACTGTGCCGCAAGTCGAGCTCGCCATCGCCGTTCGGTCAATCGGCCGGACGCCTTCTTTCGAGATCACAGTGATCTGACCAGTATATCCTCCACCTCGCAGCCCTTCGATGGCGCCAAAGGTGCCTGATCCGCTGTCATGCGGTTAGCAGAGCAATGAAATCTGCGTAGTTGGATCGTCGTACCCTCCGATTACAAGAACCTTGCCTTTGCTCACTGACGAACACTTCAAATTCAGGAATCTTCGATTAGCATTGAGAGTATCTTGGACCGTCTTGACATAGACTGCGCCATCCTTCTCCACCACTTCGTACTTGGAGAGTGGATCTAGTGCGGGGGCGTCTTCGACGTCGCCTGTTGAAACAGAAAAGCAAGCTGGGGCATGTCAATTGCATGCTCAGAAAATGTGGGATCACGTTATTTACCTCCATGCCACGGGCACGTAAGTCGGCCATCCGGAGTAAGCCCACCCTTGGCTAAAGGAGCTCCGTAGTGTGTACAGTTGGCAGATGTAGCGTGAATCTTATCCTCGACCTCCAGAAGGAGCACCTTTCCCCCCTCGACGCCCTCAACTTCCACCTCTTGCTTCTCTCCTTTTTTAAATTGAGGGACGTTACGTGAGCTTGAACTCCTGCGCCATTCTCCGAACGCTCTTTCCGAACGATTTCGACTGAATGTAAGATTTTGGTCGAAAAGAAGCTTGCAGTGAGGTAATTCTGAGTCGTAGAAAGCGTACCGGGAGCATTAACAGTGTCGGCGAGGGTAGGTGGTAGAAGTATGAGCTGTTGGGGTACCAGCGAATGGACGGGCATAGCGGGGTGCTGACGAGCACCGCATTCTACTGGGATCTGATTCGTCGCGCAATCATGACGTCGCATGTCCTAGTTAGCGGCATGCCCCACAACTCGGGATCGGGACTCGCAGTGCGTTTTATTCCGTATATTTGTCATGCCTTAGAGACTCTGACCTGGAGGAGTCTAGAAACATTTTTCTCTTTAAATAATTCGAAATGTATTTCTCTAGGCATAACTTAAAAACTGCGTCGCCTATAATAACAAGGAAGAATAATGTAGAGTAAAAAACTCCGAACCCCAGGTCTTCCAGATTCCCAACTTGAACCCAACTTCTCTAATATTCTACCACTCACAAACGACGACGGCGCGCCGGCACCCCTCATCTCCGCATTCATACGTCTTCTCTGGCTTCTTGTGATCCTCGTGCTCCTTACAATTGACACCTCCGTCTGGCAAATCGGGGCAAAATAGTCTGCCCGGATTGGTTCCATCATTCCTATAAGAGCAATCTTTGGGAAGAACTTCTTGGTCTTGGAAGGTCTCACGGTTGATCTCTGGGTTTGAGGGCCATTCGGGCATATCATCATCTTTCTCCGACATAGGCTCTTCAAATTTCCAGGTATTATCCCTGTCGAAGCATCCCACAGGGTCTCCAATGTTGTGCTCATAGAAAAGCCAAGTTCTCTTAAACCAGAGTCACCCAGTCAGGGGCTTCGCCTTCAGTATGGTCGTACTTGGACTCGAACATGATTGACAGAGCCTTGGTCGGCTTGGGATCTTAAGGAGGAGGGTCCTGTGGAGGTTCTTCCAACTTTCGGTTTGCTTTGATCTTGTCCATCCAGCTGTTGGCGAAGAACAGGTAGCCGGACTTCTTCGGGTGGAACATACGGTATGTATCGTCGTAAGCCCACTTGACCTTGGCCGGGTCATCATGAAGTTTCAGCCGGTCTTGCATCATCTCAAACACATTGTCGTATTGGTCCCAGTTGCCGTCGCTGACATTCCATGGAGCTAGATCCTTGTTGTCTTTCATTTTTTGGCGTTCCTCTGGGTTAGGAACCAGAATATCTGCAATTCTTTCAAGTTTGTTAACGTCGTCGGTCTGATCTTGGCCACCGTCTGGATTTTCCTCGTTTCCCGCATCTGATGTGCATATCTTGGATCGATCACTACCCTCGCCGTCATTGTGGATAGGCCAAGGAACATCCTTGCCAAACCATGGGCTTTTGTACGACCATATCTTGGTGTCTATATCCTTGTCCTGGTTCTTGTTGCTATGAATACACTTCGGTTCGCGGTGTTCGCAGAAGCGGTGATCGTTGAATCCCTCATTGTAGCTATCGACGTAGACTACACCCCAAGGCCCGAGCTCTTCGGCTACCGATTTAATGAGTGCGTTGAGATCGTCAACTAGAGTATTAAACCGCTTCCTGAGATCAGTAGTGAGCCACTGCTTGTAAGCGAACCAGCCGTTGAGGACGTTCCAGTATACCTTATCACAGTCAGTGTCGTCATGATTAAACAGTCCGATGTAGCCACCTGAGCGTAACTAATGTTAGTAAGAGGTCTCGGATGTTTAGAACTGCGAAACCTACCTGCGTAGAGCTGGAAGCTTTCGGGTGGATCCGAACCCCCGGCTTGTCTTCCGGCGGCAATGACCTTGGCGTAAGTGAGCCGGAGCTCCTGTTTAAACTCAGGGGTCTCAAGAATCCTCCTTGAGTCTGCTAACCGCTGGTCGCAGCCCATCTTAGGCCTATATCTAAACACACAATCATTGACAATTCCGGAAAACTTGATGTCGTTGCCAGATATCGTCATGACTGCAATCTGAGGCTTTCCAATCGGAGTATAGGGCCAATCTTTGGGGCCCATCCTAAAGGTATCTTTGGCATCGCCCTGCTCGAGCATCTTTTCGCGTACGTCCACCATGACGTTGCCTGAACATGGACCGAAGGTAAGCGACGGCTGTTTGCCGTCTTTCCCAAGGTCTTTCCATTCGTCCTTTCTCACGAGCTGAACAGGCCAAGCACCGAGGTACCTAGAACAGTTGGTCTCCCCATATTCGTCGTACCAGCTGTTGGCTCCAATGCCTGCCGAATACGAATCGCCGATTGAGAGCACTTGGTCAATTTTCTGCTTTGTAGTTAGTGTACTATTCATCACATGCTATAAGGACTTCCTGATGGCTGACAAGCCCCAAGCAAAATGATCATCACATCCCCCCTCTTTAATATGTATGATTGGAACGAAAATAGAAACTTACATTCTTTGGGTTGACTACTCTTTTCCTGACATCGACCCCGGCATCTTCCAAAGCTTTCTTCACGGCTGGAGAAGGATCATCGCGTGGCAAAATAGCAGCTCCATCGCCTAGTGCCGCAAAAAGCAGCAGTAGAGTGGATAGACCCAGCATAGGGCAAATAGTAGATTTGAGTTGAAGTATAGATGAAATTCGCTGCCCGAGCTAAATTTGTTGACGTAAGATCGAACTATCAAACAACGTTGCAATGAACGGCTCAAGTTCGCAGACATATTTGACTCTTTATATAGAGGTCTCCGCGCAGTGCATATCACGAGAGTCTCTAAATGAACACAGTATCGAGTACTCAAGTCCATTACGCCCCTTCCTGAAATCCTGATGATTGAGGCGCTGCACTTGGTAAACCTCTCGCCCCGACTGTACACGCACTGCTATCCTCTCTGATGCAGGAACAACGTCCAGGAACACGTTCGGGGCAAAATTGACCTTGCGTCTGTTCCCTGACTTAATGGTCCAACATATGGCTCTAAGCCTACTGTCTTGGGCGTGGTTCGCTTCGGAATATTTTGAAGGAACTCGTCACACCCCATAGTCTCTATGCGAAACAGTCATATAAACCATGTTTTTTACGCTCTTACGAAGTTTAACTAGATACACTAAGGGACAGGAAACAAAAATAGACACGAGGAAACGAAAAGGCTGTATAAAGAACCCTGACAAAATCATTTGGACGTATTAGACCCCCACCAGGCGACATACTTGGCCCCATCAATCCATCCTTACTAGACCTCGTATGACACGCTAGCCTCAAAAGCAAACAAGATTCTGTCATCCGGCAGCCTAGCTACCGCTTCAATATCCAAGTCCACAGTCCCATGTCCTTCTGGGTCCCAAGCTAGTACCCACAAGTCGCCCACAATCTCATTGGATCCTTTGATAAGCGGACCGCCATAGGTGTAGTCGTCTTCGTTCCTCACCGTGAACGGTTTGAAATCAGAGAGCTTCTTCTTAATCGTGTACTCAGGCTTGTCTTCGCGACTGGTTTCCTGAGCCCAAAGCTCAAGCGTAGCGTCGGCAAGGCCCGGTAGATCACGGGTTCCTGTATCGCCACGGAGGTAAAAGAAAACGCGGTGGTCTCTGCGTCCTCGTTAGCATCCGACGCAGATGGTAGCTCACCACGGCGACGTCGCGCTTACGAAACCACTGGGTTCGGAGACACAGTGAACTCATCTATCTCGAAGAGCTGATCGGCTGCTTTTTCACGAGTGTAATATGCTGGATTGTCGCCGGGAACTTTTTCGCGTTCGGCATGGTGGTGTGAGTCGACAAGTGCTACCTGATGCGATGCTGGAACGAAGAGAGCGCAGGACAGCGGTGCGACAAGTAATGGAAGGTGGAACAGCTTCATTGTGTCGCGAGGCGATGGAGATGATGCGTGGAGAGAGGAAGGTAAATATGCGAGGCTGTGGCGCTAAATGGTATATGTTCTCGTAATGTTCTGTGACCTTGCCAACTATGCAAGATGTTGTAGGTAGTGCGTCATCTCGCCCTACACATGTAGACGACGGCCGCCTTGAGCTTGGGGCGTCCTTAATATCCTTCCTTGTGTCGCACAAGTGGGAGGAATCCTTCGTGATCCTGAAGGAGTCAGCTGATCACCTGTTTGAGAGCTCTCGAGTTCTGTTCTGAGGCGCTGTTCTGAGAACTGCGCAATGCCGCGGCTAGCCCCACCGCGCCGCCCCGGCTCTAGCTGCTGTCGCCCGCGTCCGACTCCGGTGCGGACCCTACCGTATCTTGGCACCTGACGCCCAGCCTCACCTGACGCACAATTTTGCCGGGAACTTTAAAATTGCCACATAATACTTACTATACTAATATAGATCTAATTTTAAAAGCAATTGTGCTGTTAAAATCTCTAAAGCCTAGTAAAAAAGTTAGTATAGAAAAAAACTATAAGAAAATATAGTGTTAATTAATTAACACTGTTGTAAAGGTATTGCAGAGCCTAGGGCTTCTGTGTAGAGCAATATAATAAATAGTAACTTTTAAATAACTAGCAAAAGCAGAAGCTTATAAAATACATTAACAAACTTTATAAGTAAGGTATACTTTTTAAAAGAAACATGCTACGCAATTTTACTAGTAAAATAAGTAAAGAAATAGTAGAAAGATCTTAAGCTAACGTACTTTACAAGCAAGTTGCTTACACACCTTAGTTACTTACTTTTGTTAAGACTCTACTAAACTACTTTTTTTATACTAATGCATTCCTAACAACACTATTTAAACGCGCTAAAAGAATATTAGATACAGCTTATGCTCTAGGCTTTTAAATAAGACGCAACACTCTTAAAGCAACATGCTACAGCTATGTACAAGGTCTCTTAAAAGACAATAAATAACTAACGCACTGTAAGTATAACAGCGTGTACCGCGTCACTGTTACAATCCTTGCTTCAGGAAGCACTCGGGTCTTATGATGTTCCTAGGGGGGGGGGGAGTAGGACGGATAGGAGGGGCCAATCCAGTAGGGTGTACAGTCCTACGTACAGGCTATTAGGCTAATGGAGGGAGGGAGAGTGACTAGATTGTAGTTTGCCCTATGTGCAGCAGTAGGGAGGCTAGGGTTAAACAGTCCTGTTAGACAGAGTTAAAGGTATATATAGTATAAGATATATAAATAGTATTACAGCTTTTTAAAAAGCTAAATGCTACTTAGTCTATGTAAAAAATAAACTAAACATTAAACACACCTTCTAAAGGTTATTTAATGTAGGAACTTATATACATGTGTTAGAATGCTAAGGGGAGTTAGCAGAGTTTATAGAAGTTTGCTAAGAAAAGCTTCTTAAGCTTCTTTAAACTTCTAGTAACACGCAGCCTACCTTTCTATTAGACAGAGCATTCTTCTATAATCTTAGAAAGCTGTGCTGCCTCTGTGTCCTCTAGCTAGTCTGTAAGCAAGCCCTGCTCTAATTCAGCTAGATTGTGGAGCACTGCTAGTAGGGTTACGCTAGTCTAACTGTAGATTGTAACACACTGCCCTCTCTCCCTAGCAGCGTCCTTGCTGCTCTACTTACACAACTGTGTTAGTAAGAGTTTTTTTATAAGGTAAGCATCTGCCTACTAAAAGGCATTCCTAACATCTATTTATTCTATACTAAATAGCTTGTTAGTCTTGTTTATTTTACTATTTTTATATTGCTTATTATTTTAATTCTTTTTATTAAATAAAAATAAGGCCTTATAGCGCTTACTAATTTTTAGAGTTGTTTTATGTGTTAACTTTATCCTTAAACAGTTATGTTAAGTGTGTAAAAAAATATAATAGGTGCAACACTTTTATTTTTAACACTATATAGAATTAGTTAGAGAAGAAACAGAAGACACTCCTTTAAAAAGCTTTTATTATAAAAGCTTATAAGTAAAAGCTTAGTAACTAGATATTACATTAAGTTTAAAAGACTTTAAAGGTAATAAATAAGAAGTGTTCTAGATAAGATTATATCTAAAAGTTATTAAATTTACTAAAGGCTTATTATGTAAAGTACCTAAAGAGGGATCTATCTTCCTTAGATAAAATAGAAGCTCTTAAGGCTAAAGTAGAAAGCTATTCCTTTTTTTAACTATTATTAGCTAGAACTTGTCTCTAAAGGCTGCTACTATCTAGTAATAACATAGCTATTCCTTTTAATATAGGTGCTTTATTGCCTAGCTAGTTTTTTTTAAATAAGCCTAAAGGTACTTTTATACTAACAGCTGCGCGTTTCTTAAATTCTTAGCTAGTTTCTATGTGTTTTTACTAGTAAGCTACTTTTTTTATTTTACTAAAAATTCTTTTTAGTTTTTTTAATTACTAATAATATGTTTAACTTTATATTCTGCTTTTTTATTTTTTTATTCTTAAGTAGATAAAGAAATCTCTTTAGGTGCTTTTTCTAATCTAGAGATATAAAACTATAGGTGTATCTTTATATATAGGGGAAGCTTAAGCTTGCAGTTGTCTTATTAGGTCTAAAGAACTTTGTATAGTCTTATTTTTTTTTTTACTAGCTTTCTAGAAGGTCTAGGTATCCTAAGATTTTTAGTGTTAAAATACATGTAGTCTTTTAAGTAAATTTTTAGTCCTAGCTGTTATAATTTGTTTACATACTTTTTTATTATTACTTTACTAAATCTTGCTTTAACAGCTAACCTTTTATGTATTTAATATAGGTTTATTAGCTAATCTATTAATTTTTATAGGTCTGTAGGTTAACTTCTGTGCAACATAAAGTACAGGTTGTATTTAAAATTAGCTTTATATAGTGTTTCTTTTATTATAGCTAATTTTACATTATTAATTACTAGCTGCGCTATTAGAAGCTATTTTAGCTAGTTATTCTAAGTGTAAAAAATGTATTTTTTTAAATATTTTTTTATTTTTGCATTTACTCTTTTAGTCTGTCTGTCTATTTGCAGGTGGTAGGCTATTAATAGCTTATGTGCTATGCTAAGGTGTTGTATTACTACTTTCTAAAAGCTGCTAGTAAACAGCTTATTTTAATTAAAGATAATAATTCTAGGACATTTATATACTAATACTACATTTTGCTTTAATTTATAAATAAATTTCTTAGCTATTATTATTTTTTCTAAGGGCTAAGTGTATAGATACTTAGTAGTTTTATCTAGGGCTACTATAATTATGTTGTACATCCTGTCTGTCTTTAGTTCTTTAGACAGAGGTAATCTTATAATAAAGTTTATTATAATTATTATTTATAGTAGCTTTAGTGCTTTAATTAGTTAAAGATATTTATAGGCCTTATGCTTTCTTAAGTTATTTTTATTGCAGGTATTACATTCTTTAAGCACCTTTATGCATAGTTGCTTTACTTTTAGTATTTGTTGTAGTATAGCAGCCCTTAGCTTCTTCTAAAAGGTGCCTATTCCTAGATGTCTAAATATTAGAGATTTATAATATTCTTAGATTAAGTTCTTCTATTCTTACTTACTAGCTATAAGCATGTAGAATTTTTTTATAAGTTAAAGTCTATTATAAACTTATTCTTTATTAGTTTTCTTAAAAAGTGTAAACTCTTTAGTTCCTTTTTTTTCTTTATTAAAGTAATCTAGTTTCTAGCTAAGGGCATTAGCCTACTAGTTTTATGCTCTAGGCATGTGCTTAATAATATAGTTAAACTGTGCAAGTTTTATTACTTATTTTATATGCATTAGTAATAGTTTTTTTACTAACAAAAACATAACTAAGTTTATATAATTAGTTATAATATTAAATAGCTTTGCTATTCTATGTAGCTCTGTAGCCTATACTTTTATAGCATTTAATATTACTTTTAGTTCTTTGTTAGGTATGCTGTAGCCTGCTTTAGGGCCTAAGAACTTAGCAGAGTAGTACACAACTAGGTGCTATTTTCTGTCTTCCTGCTTTTAGTATAACGCAGCTCTGCTAGCTCTAAGGGATACATTAGTATAGATCTTTGTTTTTAATTATAAGTTATACATTCTTAATACTAGTTTATTTATTATAGCTTATTTTAGTGTTATAAATGCTTTATTTATTTTAAAGGTTTAGATAAACTTTACTATTACCTATTTCTTAGTTATAGTGTTTATTAATAGTATAGTAATTTTTAAATAGTTTTTAATTATTTGTCTAATGTAGCTTAATAGTCTTAAGAATTCTTTTACTTTTTTAACTGTTATAAGTTCTAGCTACTTTAGTACTTTTTATACTTTAGCTAAGTTAATTTTTATTTCTTCTTTATTAATTATAAATTCTAAGTATTTTATTTTAGTAATATAGAACTTGCATTTAGAGAGCTGTAGGTGTAGTCTATACTTTCTAAGCTGTTCTAAAACTTTTTATACTTTCTGTACATAGTCTTCTAGGGTATCTCTTAAATAGATAAGAATGTTATTTAAATATACTAAAGTAAAGACATCTAGGTAAAGGTTAAGGGCTATATTAATAATTTGCTAGAAAGTTGCTAGGGTATTTATTAAGCTAAATAGCATTACTAGTAGCTTATAAAGTCTCTATAAAGTTTTAAACACTATAAGTTACTTATCTTCTTTTTATATTCTTATTTTATTAAACTTGTCTTGTATGTTAAACTTTATAAAGTATTAAGTTCCTTTTAGTTAGTTTATAATGTCTTATATAATTAGTAGAGGGAACTAATCTTAGACTATGTTATTATTTAGGGTTTTATAGTTTTAATATACTTAGATTTTTCTTTTTTTCTTTTTTGCAAAAACTACTGCTAATGCTACTAGGCTATAGCTTTCTTAGATGTGGCCTTATGCTAACATCTTATTAATGTATTTTTATAAGGCCTTTTTCTGTACTTTTGTTAAGGGGTAAAGCTTATGCGTTTTTAGGTTGTAATCTTTTATTAAGTTAATAGTGTAATTCTAAGGCTAGTGTAGTAGTAGTTCTTTAGGGTCTTCTAGTGTTTTAAACATGTCCTTGTAGTCTTTATACTTAGGCAGAATTTAACCTTTTTTTTAGACTTATATAACACTAATTTATTCTATATTCTTGTTTACTTTAATTTTTTTATAAAAGACTTTTTTAAGTTTTTTTTTTATTATTTTTATTACTTAAGCTTTTAGCTTTTAGTAAGAGAATTTTTAAAGCTTTCTTTTCTTAGAGTAGTAACTGCTACCCTGCTTTGCTTATTTATAGACTAGGCATCTGTTGTTGTGGCATGCTAACTAGGTTATGCGTGCGTGGTTGTTAGGAGTTTTTATAGTTATAGTTCTCTAATTAATTACAGGGTTATGTGTTCTAAGCTAGTTATAGCCTAAAATTACATTATACTTACCTCTTAGCTTAAGTATGTTTATAGACTTTTAATTACTTATGTTAGAGGTCTTAAAGTTTTTTTTATAGGTCTCTAAGTTAATTTATTCTCTACTATACTTAATTAATAAAGTGTTAGTAAGGGTTACCTTAAATAAGTTTTTTTTTATTTAGAATAGTATACTTTGTTTGTCTACTTATTTCTTATTTATTATAGTAAAGGTGCATCTGCTGTCTATAAGGGCAAGTCTAGGCCACCCTTTGTACGTAAAGGTGGTTGTTAGGCTGTGTCCTGCCCCTTATCCTACTATAATTACTGCTAATATGTTATGCTTAACTTCTTTATTAGAAAAAGGATAGAGGTTAATGTTTTATAAGTTATTATTAAATTTACTTTTCTTTTTTTTATAAATTTAATACTTTTAATTATAGTAATTAGCTACTTTACATTTATAATCTTTAACTAGATAATATAAAGTTAGGTAGTTTTCTTTTCTTACTGCCTTTTACTAAAAGTAGTAGAACTTATAATTTTTTTATTTATTACACTTTATCTATAGTTCTTGCTTATAAGGGGGAGCTGTTTAATAAGTGTAACAATTTATAGTTTTGTAGGCTAAGGCTGTTCCTTGCTATAGGCAACTGTTATAGTTCTTTTTCTATGTAGGCTACTATCCTACTTAATGTTTGTTATCCTAGTCTTTAACGCAGTATTATTGTGTACACTAGTACTAGAGGTATAGACAATTATTAGGTCTATGTAACATGTTAAGGGGACTTTTTTAGGTCTACTAAGGATATTCTTTTATTTGTACTAGCTGTATAAAGTGCTCTTTCTATTAGCACTTACTTGTGCTATAGGTGCTGCTTTTGTAGAGAACACATTGTCTATAATTTTATTATACTATAAGAGCTTTTCTAGAGATTGCTAGGCTTAGGAGCAGTGTCTTAGGTTTCTTAGGCGCTAGTTATAGTACTTTAAACCTAGTAGGTTTACCTAGCTATTTTAGCTTTTAATCTTTAATTTTAGTAAAAAATTACTATTACTTTTTTTTATTTATAATATTATATTTAACTTTAGCTATCCTTTGTATAATGTTAAATATTAAGTAGTTGTTGCTAATGTTTATTTAGTAAAGTAAGACTATATAATTACTTAGGTAGTTGTATAGTAACCTACACTTCTAGCACCTGCATCCCTAAAACTGTTAGAAAAGCTCTCTTGCTAAAGTACTAAGGGTTTAGTCTTAAAGAGAAAAATGTTTTTCTTTTTTCTAAACATTTATAATGTATTCTTAGATCTAAGTCTCTTCTTTATATCCCTTAAAAATTACAAGGTCCTGCAACACTGTATTAAGGCTATTAAAGTTTTAAATAACTACCTTTTAATACACTTTAGAGCAGTTATTTAAAAAGTAGTTTTCTTTATATTACTAGTAAAGTCTATTATCTAGTCTTTTTTATATTTCCTTATCTATAAGGCTATATTTAGTAGTAATAGCTTTTATTATTATAGTAGTATTTTTATTTTCCTCTTTTTAGAAGTTTAGGTAGTTTTAGTAGAAGTGTTCTACTTTTTTATAGTTTAGACAGGCCTTGTTTTTTAGCTATTTTTATTGTTCCTTTATTAAAGGCAGCTTATTACATTCTAGAACTTAGCTTTTTTTAGAAAGGGGGCTTTATATATGCTTTACATAACTAAGGTTTATTAGCTTTTTATTATATTATAAAAGCTTTTTTTTTCTAGAGATAAATTCTAGCTTTTAGAAGGTTTTCTTTAATTTCTTTTTTTTTTATGTTTTCTGTAATAGTTATTATAAGTTGTTGCTTTTTTAATATAGTCTTTAAAAGTAGTTAGTTAGTTTATATACATAAACTTATTTTTTACTTTTTTATTTAGTCTGTTATAAAACATGCGGTATAAGGCTTTCTAGTTGTTCTATCTGCAGATAGCTATTTGTTCCCTAAAACATGCTATATAGTTCTAGACTAGTCTGCTGCCCTGCTTTATATTATTTAGTTAGTTAGCTGTAATTTTTTTTTTATTTAAAGTCCTATAAATAGCTAATAAAGCTGTCTTAAAATTTTTAACACTACTAAATACTTTCTTTGTTTTAGAATTAAGTAGGGCGCTATTAGCTCTAAAGTCTATCTAGTTGTTAGCATAAGGTTAGAACTAGATTGTAAAGGGGCCTTCTAAGTGTAGTCCTATTTAGAAGATTATTTCTGCATTAGTCTAAAATGCTTCTTTATTATATTGCATATAGAGGTAGCATTTAGTAAAGAATAGTTAGAGGTTTTTTAACAAACTTTTAAAAAGCTTTAAAAAGGCTAGTCTTAAAGCCTTTTTAGCTATAATACTTACTTTATTAGTTAAAATATTTTAAACTTTAGCTAGTTTTACTTATAGTTTATATATCTAATAGGCTTAGGTAGTTACTTTATAAAAGTTAACTAGAAGTAGAAGATTTTATAAGCTTATAGTTTTTTAGTAAAGGTTAGCTATTTTTTATTTAAGTTTTAATAAGTTGCTAACTTTATTACTAATTTACTAAAGTTTCTTAATGTTGTTCTAGATAAAGTTAATCTGTTCTGCTAAGACAGCTTTACTTTAGGTAGGAACTTCTGTAGATTTTAATAGCGCAGCGTAGGCTATATTAAAATCTAAGTTGTGTTAAGAGGTTGCTATACTTTTTAAAGAGAGTAGTGTTTAATGTTATAATTTTTACTTTAGAAAGCACTTAGGTCTTATAATGTTCTTAGAGGGGGGAAAGTAGGACAGATAGAAGGGGCTAATCTAGTAGAGTGTACAGTCCTACGTACAGGCTATTAGGCTAATAAAGGAAGGGAGAGTAACTAGATTATAGTTTGCCCTATGTGCAGCAGTAGAGAGGCTAGGGTTAAACAGTCCTATTAGACAGAGTTAGAGGTATATATAGTGTAAGATATATAAATAGTATTATAGCTCTTTAGAAAGCTAAATGCTACTTAGTCTATGTAAAAAATAAACTAAATGTTAAACATACCTTCTAAAAGTTATTTAATGTAGGAACTTATATACATGTGTTAGGATGCTAAGAGGAGTTAGCAAAGTTTATAAAAGTCTACTAAAAAGAGCTTCTTAAGCTTCCTTAAACTCCTAGTAACACGCGGCCTGCCTTCCTATTAGACAGAGCATTCTTCCATGATCTTAGGAAGCCGTGCTGCCTCTGTGTCCTCCGGCTGGTCCGTAAGCGAGCCCTGCTCCAATTCAGCTAGATTGTGGAGCACTGCTGGTGGGGTTACGCTGGTCCAACCGTAGATCGTAACAGTCACATGCTCTGCGACTTAAGCTCCCTCGCTTGCGCAACGAGTAGCGCCTTTGTGCAACAAGTAGCGCCTTGGCAGAGGGCACACATGTATATTTAAACTCGCAGAGCAGCTTCTCTGCTCCTTAGTTTAATCTAGTTAGTGTAACGGCGCAGGCAAGACAATGGGTCCGAATGCGGTATGAATCCACTCAGAGGCATATGGGAGTGCGTGGGGACTCAGAGACCTGGGAATACC
>NW_022985177.1:1082688-1101546 GCF_010093535.1 Lindgomyces ingoldianus | reverse complement strand
GGCAACATGTTTCTAGTTCTATTGCTCTGTCTTTTCCTCTGTACAGAGGAAAAGGGGAATATCTAGATGTTCGCGCACAGAGGTTCGCGCACAAGCATCATGTGACATAGATACGTGATCCTGCTCGTGCGCGATAGTTTGTATCCAGGCCGTGACGCTGCTCCTGCGTACAGACACTAAAAACATTTACTTATTACTTTTAAAACAATTTTATTTTACATTAGAAAAAAAGGTGCACTATAACTCTTTTTAGTTATATTAGATATAAAAAAATATGAAAGATATAAAAATAAAGCATTTTACAGTTTTTTTATAATAAGAACTACATAGAGCTATTATCTTACAGCTAAATAAATATAGATAGGTAGTGCAATAGACATAATAGTAACTAACAAGCTATGTTGCTCTAGCTATTAGTAAATAAAGAATAGTAAAAGAAAAAAAAAGCGTGTATATAATAAATTTATGCCTTAGAAGTAGTAGCATAGCAGAATGTTAGAACTATAGGCTCTTAGGTAAATCCTAGGGAGAGGAGAGGAGATGTTACAACTGCTAGTTAGGCTAGAGGAACATGCAGGTCTTTAACCCTACAGAGGAAGAATAGTCTAATGCTAGTAAGGGCACAGCCCGCAGAGGTCACGTCACGTGATGCTCTAGGACAGGTATAGCGTACACTAGGCATTAGAAGAGTAGTCGCAGGATTTAGCGAGTGGTCGCAGTGGTCGCAGGCTTAGCTCTACAACCACACTTGGAATGTTGCGACCACCGCGACCACCCTTAAGTATATAGTCTTAACCTCCTACAACTAGTGGACGGTTGTGGTTATTCTTCACTTTAGGACACTATCCTAGGTATAGCAATATACTTAATATCCTTTCTAACAAGAAGCGTGTAAAAACAAGAAGCGTGTAAAGACTATTTTCTATTTATAATAGTATAAACACATTAGTTATCTTACTTCTTTATTACTCTTACACTCTTACCCCTTCTTTGCAACGCAAGGATTGTGCAGAAGACTGTACACCCTCTAAACACTGTTGTAAGTTAAAGCAATAGGAAAACGTACCTTTCTAAACCCCCTCTCCTCTTCTACCCATCCTACGGAAGACTAGTTACCGGCGGAAGGCACCTAGCAATAGGAAAGCCGAGGTAAGATATCGTAACACTCTCCTCCTCTCTGCTGTACGAACGTATTCAACATCTCACCCGTACAGGCCTTAAAATCGCCCAATCGTACAGTTCTACGCCTCGTTGGAAGCGCTGATTGGATTTGTGCTATAGTACTGGCATTCACGGCATATGCGGGAACCAACCAATATTGCATTCACCCTTTATGTTGGAGCCATTCTGAGGCATGCGTGTTCCCCCGTGGAATATTGGGAACATGATGAACGCTGGGTCGTTCTTACCACGTCAAATCTTAGCATGGGACCGGAAGGGGAAAGGCGGATACAACGCAGCCTAACTTACTGCACAGATGGCTGATTGAAGTTACTGGTCACATAGCTACACTTCTTGTCATCCTTAGGCCCGAAATTGGACACGTAGCAAGATGCACCAATCGGAACGGTGGATATCGGGGCGCCGTTCAGAGTTTTGTTGAAAGCGTTCCGTGCCAATCTAGAGGGCCAGTCTTCATCGCCCGGAAAGGTCTTACAAGCTTTTCTTTGCCGCTGTTCGTGTGCAATTTGGGGGTTATCGTCGAAGGAGAAGAGCCGAGAGTACGGCGCTGTTATTTCATCCTGCGTAATCGCGTCGAGAACGGCAGCAGTGAGTTGTATCGTCTCGCCTTTGAAGAGTGTTTCTGAGTTTGGTGACCTAGGTAATACCGGAGATCCTTGTGAAGGCATCAGAAGACAGCATAATACGACCCCGAACAAGGCCTGCGTAGGACGCAGCGTCATCTTGTAAAGCAACAGTACCTTCATGGCAAAATATTTCAGCACAGGCTTCTTATACGGTGTCATCTTTTCAATTTCTAAGCCGTGTAAATTTGAATTAGTTTAGCGTGTATTGTCGGTAGTTGAGTTTGCTTTCAGGGCGTAATGGGGCGAACGTAGATCGTGAGAGAACATGGATTTTGTCCAAATTCATTGACGGACCCGAAATTCGATACCCTAGTTAAAGGGTGAGATTTTGACTTACAATGCTAATGTTTAGCCGCCTCTACTGCTCTCGCGTTACATTTCGACATCACGTCCTATCATACCATTGTTCTGAAAGTTCACTATCAAGAGTAGCTAGAAAACCCCGCTAGAATAAATGTAGCGAAGGTGAAACGTATGCATCCCAACGATCTTAGGGTTCCTGCTGTGGTAAAGAAGAATTCTGGGTTTCTAAGAACAACGAAAAGACATGGAACCTAGATCTGGAAGCCAAGGGATCGTATGGCACGGCTTGCTAATTGCGTGGTACTGAGGAAGTTTTGGCTTTATTACTGTAGTCTTTCAGGGGGTATGAGTTATGAAAGAAGTGGTGTATTGTAGACTGAGGGTCCGAGGAGCTATGTGATTGATGATTTATGAGACCCCAAGCCCGAGGTTGATTGGGTAGCCCGTCGTGCAGCCCTCCAGCTTAACAATGACTAAGCGAGGATCCGGGATTCTTGTGCATATCGTGTCGATTAAATTAGAAAGCATAAAGGGAACCAATGTCGATGCATGATACTTATCGTTGCGTAAGAGTTCGCAAAGCATGAAGCTATTAATCGAACGAGGCTACAAATGTGGCTGCCCTATTAATAAGTGGGATGTAGCGTTTACTATCTGAGCACTACTTTGTTAAAGTTTTAATGGGAATTCCAGAAGAATGAAGTCAATTCTTAGAACTAATGCCCACTATTCGGATAGCGTTGTGAGGTCGGCGTCCTCATGTTGAAGATTAGGCCAGGCAAGTTTAGCCTAACCAATAAAACCTCACTCTCGTCCAACACAGAAATATGCTATCCTATCACCATCTAAGATGTCAAGCCCCGAGCGTACTTGTGTCACAGCATGAGGACGGAATTTGCGCTCTTCTAGTTACCGTCCTTGTTGCCTCTATAGCGATAAGCGAAGACTCTCCAAGACCCCAGTTGGTACTTAACATAGGTAGCGGGCGTCCTAAACCCCTGTGGAACGAATTTGTACATCTAGTTAGGTAGTCGTACATCTCGTTGTACATCTCGTTGTACACCCATTCAGTGCACGACTCTTATGTGTCGCTCGGATATTTCCGCGAGATGCACTTAACATGATTTGCGATCCTGGTGCCACACTAGGTTGTGTGTGATTCCTCTGATTCGCTGCTGCTTACCAATCTTGCAGCTTGCGCTGCGGGATTTGCAATCCGCCCCGAATTCGGGTGCAAGAAAGCGCGAAAGCTCGTACTAACAACTCCGAATCCACCGAGATGTGTATTTCGGTTTAGATAAAGTACGAAGGTTCGAAAGGATGAGTGGTGGATTATATACCGGAACCTGCCCCACGCTCACTAGTCTCTGGAGCCACCCCCGACGACCTGTAACATCTTATTCCTTTCTCAAATCCATCTACTTCACCCGTTTCTACTAGTTCACCCGTTTCCCACTAGGACCGCCATGGCCAACCTCG
The DNA here is from genome assembly GCF_010093535.1 of Lindgomyces ingoldianus. NCBI lineage: Eukaryota > Fungi > Ascomycota > Dothideomycetes > Pleosporales > Lindgomycetaceae > Lindgomyces > Lindgomyces ingoldianus. The sequence continues at coordinate 1,097,956 of NW_022985177.1, read as the reverse complement.
CCGCTGTCATCACAGCCGCCAAGACACCCATCAAGGTCCAAGAAGTCGAGATTGGCAAGCCGGGCCCACATGAACTTCTCGTCAAGAACGAAGTAATTGCGTTCAATCCGGTGGAGTTTAAAATTGCCAGGCTCGCTATTTTCCCAATCCAATACCCTGCTATCCTGGGCTCCTCCTTCGGCGGAACGGTCGAGGCTGTTGGATCCCAAGTTTCAAGCTTTAGGGTTGGGGACAAAGTCGCGGCGTCGAAGAACTTTAGCGCCGTCGGTACTCAATATGGTGCATATCAGAGATACACAGTAGTTGGGGAGGACACTACGAGCAAAGTACCGGAGGGTATCGACGTTGCGATTCCAACTAGCTTGCTTGGAAATTTGCCTACGATTGTCGCTCTATTCACCGGACGCGCTGGATTGGATAAGCCCAGTTTCGATGGACCCGTCTCCGCGAAGGACAAGAAGGTTTTGGTCTACGGTGGCTCGTCTAGCTTTGGGAGTCTTTCAGTGCAATACGTCAAGCAAGCAGGGTATACTGTCGTTACTACGTCCTCGCCGCCCCACTGGGACTTTGTCTCAAAGCTGGGTGCAGTAGCCGTCGTCGATCACAAGCAAGAGCATGGCGCTCTTGTTAAGGCCCTGGTGGCTGAAGGACCTTATGATCTTATTGTTGACTCCATCTCATTTCCAAACACAGTTGCGGTCACTGCAGAAGTTGTTGCTGCACAAGGCGGAGGAAAGCTTTACACCCTCCAACCTGCTTTTGGTCCAGAGACCCTGCCAGAGGGCGTAACCCGCGTATTTGAATCGTGGTCAAGCACTATGGATAATGATCTGCGATCCTGGGCGTTTACTACGTATCTTCCACAAGGTCTTTCTGGTGGGAAAATCATCCCTCTCCCTATTGAGAAGATCGAAGGTGGTCTAGATGGTGTTAGCGATGCCCTTGACAGGTTGCAGAAGGGTGTGAGCGGTGTGAAGCTGATTGTTGATCCCTGGGAATAAATCCAACGGAGTGTAATGAATACAGAAGTTTAAAGATTCGAATCTGCTTTGTGCCTTCGCAGCCTGAGGATCCGGATCAAGCGGAGACATCCAGCTGCACCTAAGTGCCTCCATGTGAAGCTCCGTTTACCTGAGCCATATCGAGCTATATCAGACTTGGTGTCTGCAGAGTGAAATAATCAGCCTATCCAGCATCTCGATTTCCATCCTCGGAAGGCTTCAAACCCTGCCGTTCCTTCCAGGCTGTAGGACACCACAGTGGAGTGTCGGATCACCTACAAAGGGCGGATGCAGCTTGGTGACAGCATTAATAGGAAATGGCGTTCTATCAGGGGTTACGAACGATTCTTGAGGGAAAATTGACAATGATCATGTTAACGTGGTCGAGGTTATGGAGGTCGTGGAGTTCAACAGGTGCACCGGCACGGGCCGGCAGACCCACCTCCAGACTGCTGACGCCAATTAGCATCCACATCACCTCAACCCAACTTTCTTTGTTGTAACGCGATCTCTAATGGTTTCGTCCAAAGCTGAAATAGAAACATACCACGTAATTCTAGATGCTTGCCATAGTGTACAGCGGACCAGTCCCGGATCGGTGCGCACACCTGAGGCAATTGTCCCTTGTGCCAAGCGCATTGAAACGGTCAACTCCCGCCGAGTCCCGCTTCTGAAACAGCTCCACGAAGATCAACGGGGGAGATCGCTCTCATAGTCGGTGTCAAAGTCACACCAAGCGCTCTTTTAAGCTTCTAAAAGCGACTGCCAAGCATGATGGAAGCATTTCGCCCAGGCGGTTCAGACGCCAAGCCTCAGTTGCTGAAACTGGTCTCCTGGAGTTTTTGAGAATATATTATCTGAGGGAGAGCTGCCGTGGGAAATGAAAATCTCTCCATGGAAGCCGATTACCTCCTTAAAATGCCATTCATGAATAAAGGTGTCTCGACGCTGGGACATACGTTCAGGTAAGTGGTATCCATCTGCCGCATCCAGGACTGTTCGCTAATACGAATCAGGAACTTCGACCAGGCGATTCTCACGATCAAGGTGGGCAAGGGAGAGCATCCCGAGTCTTTCAGCTGTCATCGAGAGCTACTACGTCGGTGCTCGGGCTACTTCGATCGCTACTTTCAAGCGCAGGGCACGTCGCCTTACAAAAATGGAGATTCTAGCCTGGAGCTTGAAGACACACACCCGGATGTCTTTGATGCATTCATGATATGGCTGTATACCGGCGAGATACCGCACCATCTCATTGAAGGGAGGAAGGAGGAGCCGGTTGTTGTTAATGGTAACCACGTGAATGGTAACCATGTGAATGGTAACCATGACACGGATGGCGCATCGACCCCTGATCAAAAGGGCGATGATGATGTCGATACGGTTTCCTGGGGCATCACGCTCGACAACGACGATACGGTCGTTTCAGACCAGCAGAACGGCGATGCATCCGCATCCGAAAGTGGCGCCGAAAAGGTGCCCGGCGAGGGCGAAAGCGAAAAAAGCGTCCCGTTGCCTCCAACCCGATCCACTGTCGAGAAACCAGAGGCCCCGAAAGAAACTCTATGCCCATGCTGCTCCCGGTCTTACAAATGGCGAAGCCTAGAAGGCTTTCTCCAACGGCGCTTCATCTCGCTCTACATCTTCGCTAATCGCTACGAGATCCCTAGCCTCCGCCGCGCTGTCACAATCGCGTGGCAAACGAACGAAGAGATTCTGCAGTCGATGCCTGATCACAGCAATGTTATCGCAGCGTATGAAAGTTTACCACCGAATTCTGCGCTCTGTAGATACTTCCTAGATATGTATAGTGTGTACTGGAACCCGGAAAAGGACGACGAGCAAATGATCGCACTGCGCCCACAGCTGCCACAAGCGTTCTTGTTTGAGCTGGCTACGACACTAGCTAGAGGCGAGCGACCAAAGATAGAAAAGGAATGGTGCGAGTTCCATGAGCATGAGGACGAAGCAGAGAAGAAAGTCTGCCACGATGAGTTAATGAAGGATCCAGTTTGTGCTAAAGCATTGAAGAAGATCCGGGATAGTAAGAGTTGGAAAGGGCTTGTCCTAAAGAAAGGAAAGCGATAAATACACCAGATACCAAATTGATTTCATTTGTGCATTGCCGTATCATGTAGTTGTGTGGTTGATACATCTCGCACAATCTGGAAGTAGAGGGAAACAACTCTCTGCCTGTATAATCTAGGATGTGTTTTAATCTTAGCCCGCCCTTCCGAAGACACGAAACCTTGCAGCAGATCAAAGTATCCCAATTGATAACGGGTCCGGTAACCCAGGTCGAATCAGTCAGTTTCCGAGGGACGTTAGATCGAGCTCGTATTCAACCTATTGGATGGAGCTGCGCCTCGTTGAGGTGTATGCCGATATATCGGGCTTCACTCCCACGAAAAGCGAGGCTTGAAATGTTCGACTGTTGCTTACGACGGCAATGGCGCGATCTAGAGTACCAAAAATACTAGCTATCATTCAGGTCGTATTGCGAGTAGCCGCGCTCGCAACGAGTATCACGCTGCTTTCATACGTAGCAAAATTGAGCATACAGTGGGGTAAAACGTTCAATGGCGCCTTTTCTGTGGTATGTACATTTGCGGTAAAGATGGAAAGAAACATTACTGAGTCCATGCAGGCTCCTTTTGCAATTGTACTCGACGTCGCTGAAATCGCCGGCCTCTTGGATGCAAGTCGACGGATACCACGGACTGAGCCAATATGCCTCTGCTTCGGAAACGTTATCCTTCTTGGGATAGGCATCTACGGAGGTATTGAGTTCCTATTTGACGATTTCGACCGTGCAGACGACCCGGATGGTATGAAACTCCATTCTTACGAGAAACCAAAGTTCACTGCGCTTTGGCTCTTCGTTTGTGTGCTGTAAGTCTCGAGACAGGGTTGAAGGTTACACTTTCTGATCAGGCAGGTGCTGGCGATTCGTTCTTTTGATCTGGGAGTGCGTCGATTGCTGCAGACGTGGAAGCGCTGCGCCAAGTAGTCGTCTGACGCCTGTTGCTGGTGCATCGGCGAACTTTTACAACCAGCGAGATCACCAAAGGAACATCTGTCAAGGGCGTACACCGTCGATAGGAGGCGGAACTGGGAATGTCCCGCTTGTGCCAGTAACTAAGCTGAGTTCTAAAGCACAGAAGACGGCTGACGGACATATCCCGGACCTGAGCGAACAGGCCCCTGGGCTATCTGAAAGAGACATGCAGATGCCATCCTGAAGGAGTCGTAATGGCCCAGGAACACAGGGAGACTAATACGTAATCTATAATGGCAAGAGTGACCCGAGGAAGCTAGCAGTGCACGGGGAGATGTACGAGCTATGGTTGGGGCGGACTGGACTAGCTAGATCAGAGCAAACTGATGAACAGAAGGTACGTCGAGGCAAGATATGTTATCGATAAGAAATGATCACGTGATAACGCGTTTGCCGAAGTCAGCCATGGTGCAGACGGCTTCATCGCCTCAATTCGACACCCATAGAATAACCCGGCATATCTAGCGTTCCTACTTCCTCATAATGTCCTTCCGTCTAAGCTCCCATCCAGCCTCATTTAAAGCTGTTTCTTATATATGAGATAGTATTCTCCTCATTTCAAATACGGCGAAGGATTCCTTGGCAGTAATTTACAACACTTCTCGGAGCCTGCTTCACTGTGATGTTTCCTTATCGCGAGAGGCCCTGAGGTGTTACCCACCTTCTTTCCCCCATCCTGTATTGCTATGTTGCGCCTTCTATTCCTCGCGTTTCGTGTCCTCACTGTGCTCGCTGAGGACAGCATCATCATCCCGGCGACCATTACGGCCGGCGTCGAGTTTCCCGTGTCCATCATCTTCGACTTTAGCCAGCCTGGCCCAGCGTACAGACCTTGGAAGAATTGGCGCCTGTATCTTGGAGATGACAAAGAGTACGGGCACTTGTACCCAATTTGCAAGTTTGATGCTTTTCCTCTCCCCTCCCTGGGCTTGGGTGATGGTGCAGCGGAAGACAGATGTATTGATGTGGAGCCTCTAGGGCAGTCATGGTATCTAGGGAGGTACAGGCGCTACTAGGTAGTGGCTTGGCCTGGTTATAATCGAGAAATGCTAATGAAATTGTGCGCACTAGGTTTTCTTAGCGACCACATACCCCTTAATGTAACGTCGGCAAACGTAATCATACCAAAAGATGCAGGGCCAGACGGGAATACATATCAAGTCCAAATGCACACAACCAACGACACGTTCCTACCAGCCGGTCTTGGCTGGTCGGAACACTTTGAGCTAGATGGCAGCGATGTCAAGGCATGGTCACCGCAAGAGCAAATGGGTCCCGAATCAATTTGGGATGCGATACCGTGTTCTGCTATGCAATGCAATCGAAAATGCAAGGAGCGGTGGTTTGCGACGTCAACTGGGCTAGGCTGGACGAACCAGGACTATTGCGAGTGCGTGGCCGGATGTTCTGGCGTTGTAACCGAAAATCCATACTATGGGGGCGGTGATGGATGTGGTTGGGAGTGGAGATGGATGAAATCCACCTCCATTCCATTTTCTGATACGGCAACGGAGGAAACGACGACCACAGACACCGCGCAATCCCGCGGCCGCTCTAGTATTCGCACAAGTAGCGAAATCCCTTCGCGACCCACCACTGCAATAACCCCAGGACCCGCTTCCGTCGTAATGACGACTGCTATCCCCCCTAGTTCAATGTCTGAGGGTACCCGACTTGGGGCTGCATCTGCTATACCGCCCGTTGCCCTCGCTATACTGCTTTTTCTGACATAGATACCACAACAACAACTTGTTACCTAACGTGGAGCATAAGAAGTGGATAATTTAGGGCAGCGGTTGGCCTCCCGTGGGCGTTCTCCCTAGTTCCAGCAAGAGATCTAATAGGTAGACCACACCCTCGTAATGTTGGACGTGATGTGATATTATGCAGTACTCTCTAGGATAATTTCAGCAGCGTACGTACTTGGACATGCGGGTGGGGGTGGGTAAGGTCGTGGTGAATTATCATGTACACTTCCAGCCCATCGCCTATCCGGCTACAATATTAGTAACGAATAACTAAAGAGTCAATCTGCAACATATAGGCTTAGTAGCGAATCGAGTGTCCACCACCCTCTCTCTCTCGCCCTTAGGGAGATCCCGCAGAGCTCTAGCCTTGGCCTTGTCGCCCCAGGTGTACAAGATCTTGATTCCAATTGAGAGCGCGATATTAGCTGAGCACAATCCCACCAACGCCCTGTTGCTGGTGTAGTCTGGGATGGCCCGGGGCTAAAGTTCCTACTGAGCATAGTTTACTCCCAGTACAGCTTGTCCCTTCGCGATAGTCGTTGGCAGCAATGATACTCCCAACTTGGTAGTATGTGGTGTAAACAGCTGCGCTTACCGATCTTGCACCAACCGGCTTTGAGTCCTTCGATGCCGTGCCGATCGGGATGGAATGCGCGCACAAGATCCCGTTCATGTCCGCGAACATGATATACCGGACCCACGGACTAGCGTTCTCCAGGATAGAAACCAAGACGGTTAAGAGCGGTAAGATCCTAGCTTGGCTGAGAGGTGCGACGAGTGAATGTTCGTTAAGTTTCTCAGAAAGCCAACCCAAAAACACGGTGTTGAATGCGAAAATAATATAGCCCAGGATTGCGAGCGTGCTAGCTCCAAAAGCAGTAACTGAGACTGCCCAAGATGAGAGAGCGATATGTGGAGATTGGCTGGAAAGAATGTAGGCGGCGATTCCCAACGCCATGCATCGATTAATCGCCCAAATCCGTGCCAGGAAAAACTTGGAAATCTCCTTGCTGGATATACCAGCCGGAGGTCAGCCTTTGTAAGATCTTTAATATAACTTTAAGGCTGATGACCTGACAGTTATCATACCACCTTCATTTAGGTGCTCGAACAATAAAATTAAAGAGACTTTATTTCCTGAGTCTACCACTTGTTCCTGTCGTCTGGACGCTTGAATGCAAGGGCACCTTCGGTGACTAATACCGGCATGACAAGCCAAGAGATGCAGCCGACAACTGCACCTAAAATGGGATAACAGTCTAGAATATAGATAGGCGAACTCGGAGATCATTCATCTTGAAAAAAAAGGACATGTGTGGGGCCGTTTCAGGGGTATAGCCGCTTTGGGCGAAGCCGATCGCTGAAACCAGGGCGCAGAAGCTAGTCCTACCTGATATCGCGGCCAGGAAAGTACACAGAGCCCCCCAGAGGTTGGTCGTTGCAGGTATGTGCATGAATCAGCTGGCCTTCTTGCTGACAAGACCTCTAGAAGAGCCCCACAGCAAGGAAGCAAATGAGGAATATGGCTTTGCCAGTGCTATAGTCACTGGGGAAGAGCTAGAATTGGCCACTGTTCATGCGAGTAGAGAGTCTACTTGGCGTTGACTTCGATGTCATCGGGCTGATATCTCGTCAGTCGATTCCTAATTTCTCGAGGTCGGCGATACCTCACCACGTTATCAGAAATCGCGAGATCGACGTTCCATTTCACCAGGTCAAATCTCAAGAGCACGGCCAATACGCAAAGCATAATACGCTAGCCCAACTATGAATCCGGCTTTCACTCATCGGACTCCATTATCGAAAGAGTTGTTTCAAATCAAAGCACTAGGAAGGCGTGTTGATTTCATCACTGGGGGTTACCTGCTATGGAGAGGTTCGCCCTGGAGCGGCGAGTTCAGCATCGGGTTGAATCTGTCTCTACCTTTATATTAGGCGAGCAGCGCACAAGGTCCGAGAATGCGTGAGACGAGACGGGGTCGTACTAGCGGGAAGATAGTTGGATGTCATAAACGTCGAGGATGCGGACGGAGGGTGAGGTGGAGGCGGAAATCCGCGCTTCGACGCGCTTCTTTTCGGTCCGAGTGGATACGGTCAATGATTCGATATATAATCTAGTCAATTTCACGAAGGGTAGGTAAACGATTCAAAAAAAAAAAAGTGCTTTGATATTCATGCGCTCCTGTGATCCTGATGCATACCCGTCCCATGGCTCACCATCTCCCACTATTGCAGATGAAGGAATGGTCGACCATAACGGTGGGTACTAGAATTCGCGATAGCTATCGTTCTGTCACATAACTAGAGTCAAGTTTTTGAAAACTAAATGAACGTAATCCGGTATGTATTCCACTAAGGTCTCTTGCTAGCTTACCTGTTCGGCGATCGTAATCAGCCTTTTATGGAAGGGTGTTTGGTACTGTGGGTTCTCGCTGCTTGAGATAGCTAAGAGACGTCGCCTTTCTCGCGATGAGGAAAGGTGGGTCTTAGTTCCGAGGAAATATTGGTCTTTATTTGCCATATTATTGGACAGGTTTTGTGTATATGCGGGTGACCTTGATAAGTCCTTGGAATTACTAACGAGAATCCCCGACTTCCTATCACTTAGCTTGGAATCTATCAGGCGCGTTTTAGGACAGAGGTTTGCATCTTGCCGACGTACTCTGATTCTAGAAATGCCTAAACGCATCTAACCTACAGTCTGAATGTTCCCCGGTGAATGCGAATATGTCCTAGAGAATGAACAATACACAAAAAAACCCCACCCAGAAATCACCACACCTTGCGTCCAATTTCCCCTAGGCCAAAGTAATAACAGGTCCACCGAATTAGCGGGTACTACGTAAACCTACGTTGTAGGCAAACAAGCTAGCAAGAATTCCAATCGCAGCAATTGCGACGGATGCAGCAAAGGAATACCGGATGCCATCAGAATGCACCAATCGAGCCTTTGACGAGACTCCGGATATCTTGTTCTCGGTATTGAGAATTATCGCGGGTTCAGGTATGATTGGACTAGTGTTCCTAACGAAGATCCGGCTATTGTGGCGCTTGAGAATGAGGAGGGGACTGCGATTTATGTGTCTTGGAATGGGGATACTGAGACCAAGATTTGGCGGCTGTATGCTATCACTGGCGGGTTTGGGGCCAGAGGCTATCTGGGCTAGGCTGAACGCACAAGCTTTGAGACAAGACTAGAGTTACCGAATAAGTCGGTGATGCATGTTGTCGCTGAGGCGGTTGATGCGAAGGGGAAGGCGTTGAGGTCGACAGGTGTTGCGAAGCCGGAGGCGGAGAGTTTCCTTGCGAAGGCTGGCGCTAAGAGTAAGCAATTTAAGGCATAGGGCGAGTGACTACATTAGATGGAGCTTTGAATGAGCCTTGCTCAAAATCTATATCCCAATCGTAGTTGGACGTTGAAAGGTGGGTTTGTGGCATTTGCCGGCATGAGATCAAAACTAAGTGGGGAGCAGGCCAAAACGGGATAGGAACGACAGACAAATTGCGATTAGTTTGCACGTTCTCTATTCTCTGTGGGCGTAGCGGAGCCGCCATTTTTCCAATACCATTTATTTATATTGCATATATTATTACATAACACGGAGCAGAATCATGATAGGTTTGTTGATACCTGTCGACTGCCTGTGCTTTATGCATATGCCAGCCTCTCTTTTGACCACCCTGGCCTCAGATGTTCTGAATCAAATCGAGCATCCCAGCTGCTACCAACCACATACTGGGTCTCCCAATTCACAGTGATTTGTGCCCCCTCTTCGGATTGCGCCCACACACTCAAACCAATTGTATTATCACCAGCATAGTTCAGGACTCCCGGTGGAACAGGGAACCTGGTTTCTTTCCCAACCCATGGATTGAATCGCGCATATTGGTACCCGTTGACGAAGAGCTGAGCACGCACTTTCTTCGAACCCAAGGCGCCTAGCACGAACGCAATGGAAACATCCAGGCCCTTCGGGATATCCAAGGGAAGTACTGTACGATAAAATTGAATGCCTGGGCCCTTGAACCCTTCCGAAGGAGAGCTGGAATTCCATTCGGAGTCGCTAAACCCCGGAAGGTGCCAGCCAAGTCTTTCCGCGGTGAGTCCACCTTCGGCTAGTGGGCCTCGCACCGGATCGAGCTGGACATCATCTCCCCCGGCAGTACCAGCGATCTTCCACTTGCTAAACGACGCCCCACCTCGAAGGCTTGCACCTAGAATCCCACGCGGTTGCGTCGCTGCCGCGCGGAGGTCATGGCCCATGTTGTCTTGTGCAACAAGGATGACATTAGTGCCATTGGCATGCACCGTGGCGTTCCCGAAGGAAAGTGTTAGATTTCCAGATCCGATGGAGGAGCTCCCGAGGTAGGAGCCCAGGAAATCTCCATTTAGCCAAGCGCTCCAACCGAAGGCCATTCCGCCCTGAACCGCGAGGTTGACTCCTGTTGCGGGACCATTGAAGTAGCCGCGAAATAAGTGGAAGCTATTATGAAAGCCATAATCGTCAACATAGAGCACCGGCAATGTATCCGGCTTCGTAGGATTAGGTGTAGTGAGATGATTTGCTTCTACCCAGGCAATTCCATCATCGTCATAGTTTAAAGACCTTTCGGGGAGCGTGTCATGTACCTTCCAAGGGCCGAGTTTGGGTAGATGGATTGTTTGGCTGACACTAGGAATTTGCGCTTTTAGGGTTCCATATGCCGTTCGAGTTGTACGCAGCTTCATGCCGTTCCATGATAATGAGTTAATGCTTTGAGATGCGAAGACCTCGATAGCCGTGGTATTCGCGACATCACCTTTGATTGCCAGAACCTTGCCTTCGAGGCTTACACCGCGGACGAGATACGGCCCTTGCACAAGGACTATAACTTGTTAACAGTTCCTAACTGACTAGGGGTTCTGACTCGTACCTGATTTATACACTGAAGCAAAGGGGTCATTGGATAAGTTTGGCGCCCAAAACTGATATCCCGTGGTCTTGTCCGCCACAACCACCGTCAAGCCATTGTCGAAGCTCACCATTGTCATGCCTGCGATTTGGGACAGGCTAGCAATGATGCCGTGATCATCTTGGTAAAATGTGGCGTTCGAATTGGTCTTCGTTACAACAGAACCTCGTTTGGCACCTTTGGCGTGAAATTCGACTGACTCCCCATTCCCAGCCCAGAGCACGACAATTGGCTGGCCATCAACAATTACGTAGGTAAGAACTTCAGCAGTGGAGTATGTGAGTATCTGTCGACCCAGAGCGAAGTCGGTTACCAAAATTTTCGACTGGTGACCGTTCAAGACAATTGACCCACCTCGTTGGGGGATGGTTAGATTTCCAATTGAAGTGCTAACATAGAGCTTGAAAGACTCTCGAGTAGACGATGGCGAGTATGAGTGAATGGTGACGTAGAATGCAGAGCTAGTAGTAGGGTTGCGCAGCTCGCTGGCCATAACAGCAACATTGTTTGTGTAGCTGGTGCTATTACCGAGTCGAATCGTTTCCGTCAGATCCTTCGCAACACGGGTGAACATGGCTAGATTCTTCGTTTCGTAGAATTTAGATCCAATGAATCGATCCTCGCTAATAGGAGCAGAGTAATCGTAGCTCGTTGCGGTTACGGGGGCCGCCAGGGCACCCCAATTAGTGCCTCCATACATCATGTACAAGCTCACAGCCGTTACGCGTTGAGATATGAGATTCCGATAGAACCTGGAATCTTTGAGCCCTCCATCTCGAATCAGAAGGGCTTTCAGACTTACAGATTAGAGAATTCAGCCCCGATATCGCCTGGACATCCACCCTCGGGCCCACCCCAGGGGTTATACGAACCGCCCTGGAACTCCGGGAAGAAGTTCGGTTGAGTCGAAGAGGCTTCAAAGAAGTGATCGTAGTAGTTCATGACCTGATACGCGACATATTCACCGTTTGTTCCAGTACATTCATCCAGATTACAACTCCAGCACTACTCACAAGAATTAGCACATTCACTCTCCGCAACGAAAGATTTTAAATCCCACTCACAGAAGGGTAGCTGTCCAGGCCAGCAACATCAACATCTCCAGTGGCATTAGGGGCGAAATCCTTTGACCAACTACGTGAGTACATATTTGGGTCGTTGTGAATCAGTGGAATGTCCACTCCATTCGCACGAGCAGTAGACTCAAGCGCGGCCATATATCTTTCAGCTGGTTGGTTTGAAATTTTCTTCGTAGGATCTCCTTTCCACTGCTCACCATACTCATTCTCAATTTGGTACACGAGGACATTTCCCCCATTGGTCACAAGATGTTGGCTGGTAATGGCGGAATAGTTGGAAAAGTAAGGGTCCCATGCAGCTGCATATCTCGGATCGTCATTGCGGAGCTCTCCATACGCGCCGGTTGTCAACCACAGCGGAAACCCCCCGGCGTTTGATTCCGCATTAACATAGGGACCAGGCCTGACAATGATATACAGGCCGATCCTTTTCGCAATTTCGAATAGTGGGGTGAAATCGTGGGCACCATTGGTGAAATCCAATGTGTGATTGTTCCAGCTGTGATAACCCCAGTGCCCGTAGAACGCGAATGCTGTAAAACCGGCCGCCTTAATCTTCTCGAGGAGATCTTCCCAGACCTCAGGGACTGGGATGCGCCAATAGTGTAGTTCACCAGAGAAAACGAAAAGTCGTTGACCATTGATCTTGAAGCTATAGTGATCCCATTGGACGACTTCGTTCAAGCTGTTGTCATGAAGGGGCCATTTGGTTGGGGAGGTATACTGGGCGTCAACTTGAACACTCCACTGAGGGGATATTGATGAAAGAAAGGGCAATAGAGAGCCCAGTAAGATGCCCGCCTTCATATTGGACGATGGGTGGAATGAATGATGCAGGGAGATTCGCTTCTTTCAAAAGTACTTGTACCTGCGCAAAGAGCCCTAGAACGTAACAAATTGATATGGGCGAATTGCATGCATATCAATAGTAGATCACTAGAAATGTTGATTAAAATCGCTTCTGCGGGGTACAAAAAGGCACATGAGGCCCACAATGGTGGAATTGCGACTAGGTAATGGCCGACCATCAGCCGGGAAAATTCAACGGGCAGATTGACTCGGTGGAGTGTTGCGCCGAACACCCGGATGGTAGCGCGAACACCAACTGTTTATTGGTTCTCCGCGAAGCCAGGACTGGGAGAACATGATAGTTTGCGATGGACGATAGGTGTTTGGATAACATTCGGGATGGAGATGGAGGGAGGGATCGATGGGGATTGTCCTGCAAGTCGTGAGACGTACTAAATTTCATCAGCTGACGCACAGTCTCGCCGAGCGCACGCACACACGAGATTTTGCTAATTTTTAACATTATAACGTACCCCACAGGCGAGGTGCTCACACACCCAAGTTGCTTACTTTTGCTAAGACCACATCACAACGCACTCTATTATAGCGTATAACAACCTGTTCTAGCACTATATAGTATAGTACAGCCTAGAGCATTATTTAGAGACTACTTCTACTTCTTACTTAACGTACTTTACAGGCAAGTTGCTTACACACTTAAGTTACTTACTTTTACTAAAACCCTACTAAACTACTTTTTTTATACTAATGCATTTCTAACAACACTACTTAGATGTGCTAAAAGAATATTAAATATAGCTTATACTTTAAGCTTTTAAATAAAATATAAAACTTTTAAAAAAATATGCTATAGCTATATATAAAGTCTCTTAAAAAATAATAAATAACTATAGCACTAAATAACTTTTATAAGCTAATTTTATAGCTAACTTATAAAAGCTAAGTAATAATAAAAAGTAAGTAATTATTAAAACTATACTTAAGCTATATACATAAAAATTTTTCTTTTAAATAGTATTTATAGCTAATATAGCTAATTTTTTACATGCTAAGTATAATTTAGGCTATATTAGCATAAACTAGCTTAGTATGTTTAGAAAGTATTATTTAAAGCTTAAAGTAATATATAAGTGTAGTATAACTATAAAAAAATATTAAAGCTAAGTATAGCATCTAAGATAATAATATATATAACTTTAGTAAAATAAGCTTTATTATAAGCTAGTTTATGCTAACATAGCCTAAATTATACTTAGTGTGTAAAAAATTAGCTATATTAGCTATAACTACTATTTAAAGAAATTTTTTTTATATATATAGCTTAAGTATAGTCTTAATAATTACTTACTTTTTATTATTACTTAGCCTTTATAAGTTAGCTATAGAATTAGCTTATAAAAGTTATTTAGTGCTATAGTTATTTATTATTTTTTAAAAAACTTTATATATAGCTATAGCATATTTTTTAAAAAGTTATATATTTTATTTAAAAGCTTAGAGTATAAGCTATATCTAATATTTTTTTTAGCATATTTAAGTAGTGTTGTTAGAAATGCATTAGTGTAAAAAGAGTAGTTTAGTAGAGTTTTAGTAAAAGTAAGTAACTTAGGTGTGTAAGCAACTTGCCTGTAAAGTACGTTACACATTTATATATTATACCTAGTCTAATTGCACTGTCTGCAGCGCTTTTAAAATAGCTTACCTACCTAAGCTTACACTTACTTCTTTGCTTTTTTTTATTACTGTGTGCTTTAAACTTTTGTAAACTTATAAAGTGTAAGCTTTTTTAAAACTATTAAAGCTTGTTTTACTTTAACTTACTTTTTTTATATAATTTATATTATAACTATAGTAGCTTTACTACTTAGACCTTAGTAATTTTTTATTATAATAATACTAGCTAATATATAATTATTACAAATTTTTTAATACCTTTTTTAATACTTTAACTATAAAAGTTAGTAAGCAATTTATATACTTTAAAATTTTTATTTTTAATATTAATTATAACATACACTATAGACAAGTTGCTTATACACCTAAGTTGCTTACTTTTACTAAGACTCTACTAAACTACTTATTTTACACTAATATATTGTTACAGTCTACAGTTAGACTAGCGTAACCCCACCAGCAGTGCTCCACAATCTAACTAGGTTGGGACAGGGCTCGCTTACAGACTAACTAGAGGGCATGGAAGCAGCGCACCTACTAGCAGTCACAGAGGAATGCGTTGTCTAGTAGAGAAACAAGCTGCGTATTAAAGGGAGCTTAAAAGAGCTTAAGGAGCTTTTCTTAGTAAGCTTCTATAAACTCCTCTAACTCCCCTTAGCACTCTAGCATATGTATATAGTTTCTATATTAAACAACCTTTAAAAAGTGTGTTTAATGTTTAGTTTATTTTTTACATAAACTAAGTAGCATTTAGCTTTATAAAGAGCTATAATACTATTTATATATCTTATACTATATATACTTTTAACTTTGTTTAAAAGAACTGTTTAACCTAGCTTTTTTACTGCTACATTAAAGGTAAACTATAATCTAGTCTCCCTATCCTCCTTTATTAGCCTAATAGCCTGTACGTAGGACTGTACACCCTACTAGATTAGCCCCTAC
>NW_022985177.1:1072051-1081243 GCF_010093535.1 Lindgomyces ingoldianus | reverse complement strand
TAAAGTTAAATATAATATTATAAATAAAAAAAAGTAATAGTAATTTTTTACTAAAATTAAAGATTAAAAGCTAAAATAGCTAGGTAAACCTGCTAAGTTTAAAGTACTATAACTAGCGCCTAAGAAACCTAAGACACTACTTCTAAGCCTAGTAATCTTTAGAAAAGCTCTTATAATATAATAAAACTATAAATAATATGTTCTTTATAAAAGCAGCACTTATAGCACTAATAATTACTAATAGAAAAATTACCCTGTACAGCTAGTATAAACAAAGAAATACTTATAATAAACTTAAAAAAGTCTTTTTAACATATTACATAGACATAATAAGTGTCTATACCCCTAGTATTAGTGTACATAATAATACTGTGTTAAACACTAGAATAATAAACATTAAGTAGGATAGTAGCCTACATAGAAAAAGAACTATAACAGTTGCCTATAGTAGAGAACAGCCTTAGCCTGTAAAACTATAAACTGTTACACTTATTAAACAGCTTTTCTACACAAACAGAAGGGATAAGCAGCATGTAAAGAATAAGATAACTATAGGTTTTACTATTTTTAGTAGAAAGTAGTAAGAAAAGAAGACTATCTAATATTATATTACTTAGTTAAAAATTATAAATGTAAAGTAACTAACTACTATAATTAAGAACATTAAATTTATAAAAAAAAAAGTATAAGTTTAATAATAACTTATAAGATATTAATTCTTATCCTTTTCTAAATAAAGAAGTTAAACATAATATATTAGTAGTAATTATAGTAGGGTAAGAAGTAAGACATAGCCTAACAACTACTTTTATGTATAAAGGATAGCCTAGACTAGCCTTTATAGACAGCAGATGCACCTTTACTGCTATAAATAAAGATTAAGTAGATAAGTAAAGTATACTATTTTATATAAAAAAAAACTTATTTAAGGTAACCTTTACTAACATATTATTAATTAAGTATAGTAGAGAATAGATTAACTTAGAAACTTATAAAAAAAACTTTAAAACTTTTAATATAAAAAATTAAAAGTCTATAAACATACTTAAGCTAAAAAGTAAATATAATGTAATTCTAGGCTATAACTAGCTTAGAATACATAACTTTGTAATTAACTAGAAAACTATAACTATAGAGACTTCTAACAACTATGCATGCATAACCTAGTTAGTATGCTATAATAATAGATGCCTAGTCTATAAATAAGTAAAATAAAGTAGTAGTTACTACTCTAAAAAAAAAAAACTTTAAAGATTTCTTTACTAAAAGCTAAAAGCTTAAGTAATAAAAATAATAAAAAAAAAACTTAAGAAAGTCTTTTATAAAAAAATTAAAAAAAATAAAAATATAGAATAAATTAGTGTTATATAAATCTAAAAAAAAGGCTGCATCTTACCTAAGTATAAAGACTATAAAGATATGTTTAAGACCTTAGAGAACCCTAGAAAACTACTACTATACTAGCCTTAAAATTATGCTATTAACTTAATAAAAAATTATAACTTAAAGACGCATAGGCTTTGCCCTTTAACTAGGGTATAAAAAAAGGCCTTATAAGAATACATTAATAAAATATTAGTATAAGGCTACATTTAAAAAAGATATAGCCTAGTAGCCTTAGCAGTAGTTTTTATAAAAAAAAAAAAAGAAAAAATCTAAGTTTATTAAGATTATAAGACTCTAAATAATAATATAATCTAAAATTAATTTTTTCTACTAATTATATAAAACATTATAAACTAATTAAAAAGAACCTAGTACTTTATAAAGTTTAACATACAAGACAGATTTAATAAAATAAAAATAAAAGAAGAAAATAAATAGCTTATAGTGTTTAAAACCTTATAAAGACTTTATAAGCTATTAGTAATACTGTTTAGCTTAATAAATGCTTTAGCAATATTCTAATAAATTATTAATATAGCTTTTAACTTTTATCTTAATGTCTTTACCTTAGTATATTTAGATAATGTCCTTATCTACTTAAAAGATACCTTTAAAGACTATGTATAAAAGGTACAGAAAGTCTTAGAATAACTTAGAAAATATAGACTTTATCTGTAGCTCTTTAAGTGTAAATTTTATGTTAGTAAAATAAAATACTTAAAATTTATAATTAATAGTAAAAAAATAAAAATTAACTTAGCTAAAGTATAAAAAGTGCTTAAATAGCCTAAACTTATAATAGTTAAAAAAGTTAAGAGATTCTTTAAACTATTAAAATACATTAAATAAATAATTAAAAATTACTTAAAAATAGCTATACTACTAATAAATATAACTATAAAAGAGTAAGTAATAGCTAAGTTCTTTTAAACTTTATAAATAAATAAAGCATTTATAACTTTAAAATAGGCTATAATAGCTAAACTAGTATTAAGAATGTACAATCTATAATTAGACACTAAAATCTATACAGACGCGTCCCTAGAAGCCAGCAGGGCCACGCTGTATTAAAAACAGGAAGACAGGAAGTGGCACCTAGTTGTGTACTACTCTGCTAAGTTCTCTAGACCTAAAGCTAGCTATAGTATACCTAACAAAGAACTAAAAGCTATACTTAATATAGTAAAAATTTAGTTTATAAAACTATATAAAATAGTAAAACTATTTAACATTATAACTAACTATGTAAACTTAGTTATGTTTTTAATAGTAAAGAAACTATTACTAATGCACATAAAATAAGTAATAAAACTTGCATAGTTTAACTATATTATTAAGCATGTACTTAGAGCATAAAACTAGTAGGCTAACACTCTTAGCTAAAGACTAGACTACTTTAATAAAAAAAAGAAAAAAACTAAAGAATTTACACTTTTTAAAAAAACTAGTAAAAAATAAATCTATAATAAACTTAGACTTATAAAAGAACTCTATATGCTTATAGCTAGTAAATAAAGATAAAAGAATTTAATTTATAAATACTATAAATCTTTAATGTTTAGACACTCTAGAATAGGCACCCTCTAGAAAAAACTAAGAGCTGTAATACTATAATAAATACTAAAAGTTAAGCAGCTGTGCACTAAAGTACTTAGAGAATGTAATATTTATAATAAAAACAACTTATAAAAGCATAAGGCCTATAGATACTTATAATTAATTAAAGCCTCTAAGCTACTATAAATAATAATTATAATAGACTTTATTATAAAATTACCCCTATCTAAGAAACTAGAGATAGAAAGGATGTGTAATATAATTATAGTAGCTTTAAATAAAACTACTAAATATCTGCATATCTAGCTCTTAAAAAAAATAATAATAGCTAAAGAATTTATTTATAAACTAGAATAAAATATAATGTTAGTATATAAATGCTTTAAAGTTATTATCTCTAACTAAGATAAACTATTTACTAGCAGTTTCTAGAAAGTAGTAATGCAGCATCTTAGTATAGCATATAAGCTATTAACAGCCTACTATCTATAGACAGATAGCTAGACTAAAAGAGTAAACGCAGAAGTAGAAAGATACTTAAGAAAGTATATATTTTATACTTAAAATAATTAGATAATATAGCTTTTAATAGCATAGTTAGCTATTAATAATATAAAATTAGCTATAATAAAAGAAACACTATATAAAGCTAATTTTAAATATAACTTCTACTTTATATTACATAGAAATTAACTTATAAATTTATAAAAATTAATAAATTAGCTAATAAACTTACATTAAATACATAAAAAGTTAGCTATAAAAGCTAAAATTAGCTAAAAAATAATAAAAAAATATATAAATAAATTATAATAACTAAAACTAGAAATTTACCTAGAGAATTATATATATTTTAACACTAAAAACTTAAAGATACTAAAACTCTCTAAAAAGCTAGTAAAAAAAAAAATAAGACTATATAAAGTTTTTTAAACTTAATAAAATAACTATAAGCTTAAGCTTTTTTTACACATAAAAATACATCTATAGTTTTATATCTCTAAACTAGAAAAAGCACCTAAGGAAATTCTCTTATCTACCTAAAAATAAAAAAATAAAAAAATAAAGTATAAAGTTAAGCATATTATTAGTAATTAAAAAAACTAAAAAAAGTTTTTAGTAAAATAAAAAAAATAGCTTACTAGTAAAAACACATAGAAACTAGCTAAGAATTTACAGAACGCGCAGCTATTAGTATAGAGGTACTTTTAAGCTTATCTAAAAGAAACTAGCTAGGCAATAAAGCACCTATATTAAAAAAAATAGCTATGTTATTACTAAATAGTAGTAGCCTTTAAAAACAAGTCTTTACTAATAATAGTTAAAAAAAAAATAGCTTTTTACTTTAGCCTTAAAAGCTTTTAATTTATCTAAGAAAAAAAAGTTTTTTTTTAAAAACCTTATATAATAGGCCTCTAACAGATTTAGTAATTTTTAGATATAATTCTACTTAGAACACTTTTTAGCTTTTACTTTTAAAGTCTTTTAAACCTAACGCAACATCTAGTTATTAAGCTTCTACTTATAAACTTTTATAGTAGCTGCTTTTTAGAGAAGGGTCTCTTACTTCTTCTCTAACTAATTCTACATAGCATTAGAAATAAAGGTGTTGCATTTACTATACTTTTTTATATATTTAACGCACTTGTTTAAGAATAAAGTTAGTACATAAAACAACTCTAAGAATTAGTAAGTGCTATAAGGCTTTATTTTTATCTACTAAAAAGAATTAAAATAATAAGTAATATAAGAGTAATAAGACAAGCAGGACTAATAAGCTATTTAGTATAAAAAAAATAAATGTTAAAAATACTTTTTAGTAGAAAAACACACACTTTATAAATAAACTTTTACTAATATAAGTATGTAAGCAGAGCAGCAAGGACGCTGCTAGGAAGAAGAGGCAGTGTGTTACAGTCTACAGTTAGACTAGCGTAACCCTACCAGCAGTGCTCCACAATCTAACTAGGTTAGGACAGGGCTTGCTTATAGACTAACTAGAGGGCATAGAAGCAGCGCACCTACTAGCAGTTATAAAGGAATGCGTTATCTAGTAGAGAAACAAGCTGCGTATTAAAGGGAGCTTAAGGAAGCTTAAGAAGCTCTTCTTAGTAAGCTTCTATAGACTCCTTTAACTCCCCTTAGCACCCTAGCACATGTATATAGTTTCTATATTAAATAACCTTTAAAAAGTGTGTTTAATATTTAGTTTATTTTTTACATAAACTAAGTAGCATTTAGCTTTATAAAAAGCTATAATACTATTTATATATCTTACACTATATATACTTTTAACTTTGTCTAAAAGGACTATTTAACCTAGCTTTTTTACTACTGCATTAAAGGTAAACTATAATCTAGTCTCCCTATCCTCCTTTATTAGCCTAATAGCCTGTACGTAGGACTGTACACCCTACTAGATTAGCCCCTACTACTTGTTCTACCTTCCCTCTAGGAATACTAGCAGACCTAAGTGCTTTCTAAAGTAAGAATTATAACATTAAATATTACTTTTTTAAAAAGTATAGCAACCTCTTAACATAATTTAGACTTTAATATAGCCTACACTGTGCTATTTAGATCTATAGAAGTTTTTACCTAAAGTAAAGCTATTTTTATAGAATAGATTAACTTAATCTAGAATAATATTAAAAAACTATAGTAGATTAGTAATAAAGTTAGTAAGCTACTAAAACTTAAGTAAAAAATAGCTAACTTTTATTAAAAAACTATAAATTTATAAAGCCTTTTACTTTTTACTAACTTTTATAAAATAACTACTTAAGCCTACTAGATACATAAATTATAAGTAAAGCTAGTAAAAGTTTAAAATATCTTAATAAATAAAGTAAGTGTTATAGCTAAGAAAGCTTTAAAACTAGCTTTTTTAAAGCTTTTTAAAGAATTATTAAAAGACTTTTAACTATTTTTTACTAAATGCTACTTTTATATATAGTATAATAAAAGAGTATTTTAGACTAATGTAGAAATAATCTTTTAGATAAAATTACACTTAAAAGGCTTTTTTATAATCTAGTTTTAACTTTATGCTAATAACTAAATAGACTTTAGAGCTAATAGTGCACTACTTAACTCTAAAACTAAAGAAGTATTTAGTAGTATTAAAAATTTTAAAGTAGCTTTATTAGCTATTTATAAAACTCTAAATAAAAAAAAAATTACAGCTAATAAACTAGATAATATAAGACAGAGTAGTAGACTAGTCTAAAACTATGCAGCACGCTTTAGAGAATAAATAGCTATATATAGATAGAATAACTAGAAAGCTCTATGCTGCATGTTTTATAATAAACTAAATAACAAAGTAAAAGATAAGTTTATGCATATAGACTAACTAACTACTTTTAAAAACTATATTAAGAAAGCAACAACTTATAATAATTACTATAGAAAATATAAAAAAGAAAAGAAATTAAAGAAAACTTTTTAAAAGCTAGAATTTATTCTTAAAAAAAAAGCTTTTATAATATAATAAAAAGCTAATAAACCTTAGCTATATAAAGCATATATAAAGCCCCTCTTTAAAGAAAAACTAAGTTCTAAGATGTAATAAGCTACTTTTAATAAAAAAATAGTAAAAGTAGTTAGAGAATAAGGCCTACTTAAACTATAAAAAAGTAAAACATTTCTACTAAAACTACCTAGACTTCTAGAAAAGAGAGAATAAAGATACTACTATAATAATAAAAGCTATTACTACTAAATATAGCCTTATAAATAAGAAAATATAGAAAAGACTAGATAATAGACTTTACTAGTAATATAAAAAAAATTACTTCTTAAATAACTGCCTTAAACTATATTAAAAAGTAGTTATTTAAAATTTTAGTAGCCTTAATATAGTGTTACAGGACCTTATAATTCTTAAAAGATATAAAAAAAAAACTTAAATCTAAAAATATATTATAAATATTTAAAAAAAAAAAAATAGTTTTTTTTTTAAAACTAAACTTTTAGTACTTTAGTAAAAAAGCTTTTCTAATAGTTTTAGAGATATAAGTGCTAGAAGTATAAACTATAATATAACTACTTAAGTAATTATATAGTTTTACTTTACTAAATAAATATTAGCAACAACTACTTAACATTTAACATTATATAGAAAATAGCTAAAGTTAAATATAATATTATAAATAAAAAAAAGTAATAGTAATTTTTTACTAAAATTAAAAATTAAAAGCTAAAATAGCTAGGTAAACCTGCTAGGTTTAAAGTACTATAACTAGCGCCTAAGAAACCTAAGATACTACTTCTAAGCCTAGCAATCTTTAGAAAAGCTCTTGTAATATAATAGAACTATAGATAATATGTTCTTTATAGAAGCAGCACTTATAGCACTAATAATTACTAATAGAAAAATTACCCTATATAGCTAGTATAAACAAAGAAATACTTATAATAGACTTAAAAAAGTCTTTTTAACATATTATATAGACTTAATAAGTGTCTGTACCCCTAGTGTTAGTGTACATAATAATACTGTGTTAAATACTAGAATAATAAACATTAAGCAGGATAGTAGCCTACATAGAAAAAGAACTATAACAGTTGCCTATAGTAGGGAACAGCCTTAGCCTGTAAAACTATAAACTGTTACACCTATTAAATAGCTTCTCTATATAAATAAAAGAAATAGGCAGTGTGTAAAAAATAAGATAACTATAAGTTTTACTATTTTTAGTAAAAGGTAGTAAGAAAAGAAGACTATCTAATATTATATTACCTAGTTAAAGATTATAAATGTAAAGTAACTAACTACTATAATTAAAAACATTAAATTTATAAAAAAAAAAAGTATAAGTTTAATAATAACTTATAAGATATTAATTCTTATTCTTTTCTAAATAAAAAAGTTAAACATAATATATTAGTAGTAATTATAGTAGGGTAAAAGGTAGAATATAGCCTAACAACTACTTTTACATATAAAGAATAGCCTAGACTAGCCTTTATAGACAGCAGATGCACCTTTACTGCTATAGATAAAAATTAAGTAGATAAGTAAAGCATACTATTTTATATAAAAAAGAACTTATTTAAAGTAACCTTTGCTAACACATTATTAATTAAGTATAGTAAAAGATAAATTAACTTAGAAACTTATAAAAAAAACTTTAAAACTTTTAACATAAAAAATTAAAGGTCTATAAACATACTTAAGCTAAAAGGTAAATATAATGTAATTTTAGGCTATAACTAGCTTAGAATACATAACTTTGTAATTAACTAGAAAACTATAACTATAGAGACTTCTAATAACTATGCACACATAACCTAGTTAGCATGCTATAATAATAGATGCCTAGTCTATAAATAAGTAAAATAAAGTAGCAGTTACTACTTTAAAAAAAAAAAACTTTAAAAATTTCTTTACTAAAAGCTAAAAGCTTAAGTAATAAAAATAATAAAAAAAAAACTTAAGAAAGTCTTTTATAAAAAAATTAAAAAAAATAAGGACATAAAATAAATTAGTGTTATATAAATTTAAAAAGAAAGCTGCATCCTACCTAAGTATAAAGACTATAAAGATATGTTTAAGACCTTAAAGGACCCTAAAAAACTACTACTATACTAGCTTTAAAATTATGCTATTAACTTAATAAAAAATTATAACTTAAAGACGCATAAGCTTTACCCCTTAACTAGAGTATAAAAGAAGGCCTTACAAGAATACATTAATAAAATGTTAGTATAAGGCTACATCTAAAAAAGATATAGCCTAGTAGCCTTAGCAGTAGTTTTTGTAAAAAAGAAAAAAAGAAAAATCTAAGTTTATTAAAACTATAAGACTTTAAATAATAATATAATTTAAGATTAGTTTTCTTTACTAATTATATAAAATATTATAAACTAATTAAAAAAAACCTAGTACTTTATAAACTTTAACATATAAAATAAATTTAATAAAATAAAAATAAAAGAAAAAAATAAATAGCTTATAGTGTTTAGAACCTTATAAAGACTTTATAAGCTATTAGTAATGCTGTTTAGCCTAATAAATGCTCTAGCAATATTTTAATAAATTATTAATATAGCTTTTAACCTTTATTTTAATGTCTTTACCTTAGTATATTTAGATAATGTTCTTATCTACTTAAAAGATACCTTTAAAGACTATGTATAAAAGGTATAAAAAGTCTTAGAATAACTTAGAAAATATAGACTTTATCTACAGCTCTCTAAGTGCAAATTCTATGTTAGTAAAATAAAATACTTAGAATTTATAAT
>NW_022985177.1:1065141-1071946 GCF_010093535.1 Lindgomyces ingoldianus | reverse complement strand
AATGTACAATCTATAATTAGACACTAAAATCTATACAGACGCGTCCCTAGAAGCTAGCAGGGCCACGCTGTATTAAAAACAGGAAGACAGGAAGTAGCACCTAGTTGTGTACTACTCTGCTAAGTTCTTTAGACCTAAAGCTAGCTACAGTATACCTAACAAAGAACTAAAAGCTATACTTAATGTAGTAAGAATTTAGTCTATAAAACTACATAAAATAGTAAAACTATTTAATATTATAACTAACTATGTAAACTTAGTTACATTTTTAATAGTAAAGAAACTATTACTAATATACATAAAATAAGTAATAAAACTTGCATAGTTTAACTATATTATTAAGCATGTACTTAAAGCATAAAACTAGTAGGCTAACACTTTTAGCTAAAGACTAGACTACTTTAATAAAGAAAAGAAAGAAACTAAAGAATTTATACTTTTTAAAAAAACTAGTAAAGAATAAATTTATAATAAACCTAAACTTATAAAAAAACTCTATATGCTTATAGCTAGTAAATAAAGATAAAAAAATTTAATTTATAAATACTATAAATCTCTAATGTTTAAACACTCTAGAATAGGCACCCTCTAGAAAAAACTAAGAGCTGTAATACTATAATAAATACTAAAAGTTAAGCAGCTGTGCACTAAAGTACTTAAAGAATACAACATCTATAATAAAAACAACTTATAAAAGCATAAGGCCTATAGATACTTATAATTAATTAAAGCCTTTAAGCTGCTATAAATAATAATTATAATAAACTTTATTATAAAATTACCCCTATCTAAAGAACTAGAGATAGAAAGGATGTGTGACATAATTATAGTAGCTTTAGATAAAACTACTAAATATCTGCATATCTAGCCCTTAAAAAAAATAATAATAGCTAAAAAATTTATTTATAAACTAAAATAAAATATAATGTTAGTATATAAATGCTTTAAAGTTATTATCTTTAACTAAGATAAACTGTTTACTAGTAGTTTCTAAAAAGCAGTAATGCAGCATCTTAGTATAGCATATAAGCTATTAACAGCCTACTATCTATAGACAGATAGCTAGACTAAAAGAGTAAACACAGAAGTAGAAAGATACTTAAGAAAGTATATATCCTACACTTAGAATAATTAGACAACATAGCTTCTAATAGCATAGTTAGCTATTAATAATGTAGAATTAGCTATAATAAAAGAAACACTATATAAGGCTAATTTTAAATATAACCTCTACTTTATGTTACATAAAAATTAACTTATAAATCTATAAGAATTAATAAATTAGCTAATAAACTTATATTAAATATATAAAAAGTTAGCTATAAAAGCTAAGATTAGCTAAGAAATAATAAAAAAATATATAAATAAATTATAATAACTAAAACTAGAAATTTACCTAAAGAATTATATGTATTTTAACACTAAAAACTTAAAGATACTAAGACTTTCTAGAAAGCTAGCAGAAAAAAGAATAGAACTATATAAAGTTTTTTAAACTTAATAAAACAACTATAAGCTTAAGCTTTCTTTGCACATAAAAATACATCTATAGTTTTATATCTTTAAACTAAAAAAAGTACTTAAGGAAATTCCTTTATTTACCTAAAAATAAAAAGATAAAAAAATAAAGTATAAAGTTAAGCATATTATTAGTAATTAAAAAAACTAAAAAAAGTTTTTAGTAAAAAAAAAAAATAGCTTACTAGTAAAAACACATAAAAACTAGCTAAGAATTTATAAAACATATAGCTATTAGTATAAAGGTACTTTTAAGCTTATCTAAAAGAAACTAGCTAGGTAATAAGGCACCTATATTAAAAAAAACAGCTATGTTATTACTAAATAGTAGTAGCCTTTAGAGACAAGTCTTTACTAATAATAGTTAAAAAAAAATAGCTTTTTACTTTAGCTTTAAAAGCTTTTAATTTATTTAAAAAAAAAAAGTTTTTTTTTAGAAACTTTACATAACAGGCCTCTAATAGATCTAGTAATTTTTAGATATAATTCTACTTAGAACACTTTTTAGCTTTTACCTCTAAAGTCTTTTAAACCTAACGTAACATCTAGTTATTAAGCTCCTGCTTATAAACTTTTATAGTAGCTGCCTCTTAGAGAAGGGTTTTCTACTTCTTCTCTAACTAATCTTATATAGCATTAAAAATAAAGGCGTTGCATTTACTATGCTTTTTTACACATTTAACACACTTATCTAAGAATAAAGTTAGTACACAAAATAACTCTAAAAATTAGTAAGTGCTATAAGGCCTTATTTTTATTTACTAAAAAGAATTAAAACAACAAGTAATATAAAAGTAATAAAATAAGTAAAACTAACAAGCTATTTAGTATAAAAAAAATAGATGTTAAAAATGCTTTTTAGTAAAAGAACACACACTTTATAAATAAACTTTTACTAACATAAGTGTGTAAGCAGAGCAGCAAGGACGCTGCTAGGAAGAAGGGGCAGCGTGTTACAGTCTACAGTTAGACCAGCGTAACCCCACCAGCAGTGCTCCATAATCTAACTAGGTTGGGACAGGGCTCGCTTACAGACTAACTAGAGGGCATAGAAGCAGCGCACCTACTAGTAGTTATAAAGGAATGTGTTGTCTAGTAGAGAAACAAGCTGTGTATTAAAAAGAGCTTAAAAGAGCTTAAAAAGCTTTTCTTAGTAAGCTTTTATAAACTCTTCTAACTCCCCTTAGCACCCTAGCATATGTATATAGTTCCTACATTAAATAACCTTTAAAAGGTGTGTTTAATGTTTAGTTTATTTTTTATATAAACTAAGTAGTATTTAGCTTTATAAAAAGCTATAATACTATTTATATATCTTATACTATATATACTTTTAACTTTATTTAAAAAGACTATTTAACCTAGCCTTTTTACTACTATATTAAAGGTAAACTATAATCTAGTCTCTTTATCCTCCTTTATTAGCCTAATAGCCTGTACGTAGGACTGTACACCCTACTAGATTAGCCTCTACTACTTGTCCTACCTTCCCTCTAGAAATACTAGCAGACCTAAGTGCTTTCTAAAGTAAGAATTATAACATTAAACACTACTTTTTTAAAAAGTATAGCAACCTCTTAACATAATTTAGACTCTAACATAGCCTACACTATGCTATTTAGATCTATAAAAGTTTCTACTTAAAGTAAAGCTGTTTTTATAAAATAGATTAACTTAATCTAAAATAACATTAAAAAACTATAGTAAATTAGTAATAAAGTTAATAAGCTACTAAAACTTAAGTAAAAAATAGCTAACTTTTATTAAAAAACTATAAATTTATAAAGCTTTTTACTTTTTACTAACTCTTATAAAATAACTACTTAAGCTTACTAGATACATAAATTATAAGTAAAGCTAGTAAAAGTTTAAAATATTTTAATAAATAAAGTAAGTGTTATAGCTAAAAAAGCTTTAAAACTAGCCTTTTTAAAGCCTTTTAAAAAATTATTAAAAGACCTTTAACTATTCTTTACTAAATGCTACCTCTATATATAGTATAATAAAAAAGCATTTTAGACTAATGTAGAAATAATCTTTTAAATAAAATTACACTTAGAAGGCCCTTTTATAATCTAGTTCTAACTCTACGCTAATAACTAAATAGACTTTAGAGCTAACAGCGCACTACTTAACTCTAAAACTAAAGAAGTATTTAGTAGTATTAAAAATTTTAAGGCAGCCTTATTAGCTATCTATAAAACTTTAAATAAAAAAAAATTGCAGCTAATAAACTAGACAACATAAAATAGGGTAGTAGACTAGTCTAAAACTATGCAGCACGCTTTAGAGAATAAATAGCTATATATAGATAGAACAACTAGAAAGCTCTATGCTGCATGTTTTATAATAAACTAAATAACAAAGTAAAAGATAAGTTTATGCATATAAACTAACTAACTACTTTTAAAAACTATATTAAAAAAGTAATAACTTATAATAATTACTATAGAAAATATAAAAAAGAAAAAAAATTAAAAAGAACTTTTTAAAAGCTAGAATTTATTTTTAAAAAAAAAGCTTTTATAATATAATAAAAAGCTAATAGACCTTAGCTATATAAAGCATATATAAAGCCTCCCTTTAAAGAAAAACTAAGTTCTAAGATGTAATAAGCTGCCTTTAATAAAGAAATAGTAAAAGTAGTTAGAAAATAAGGCCTACTTAAACTATAAAAAAGTAAAATATTTCTACTAAAACTACCTAGACTTTTAAAAAAAGGAGAATAAAGATACTACTATAATAATAAAAGCTATTACTACTAAATATAGCCTTATAAATAAGAAAATATAGAAAAGACTAGATAACAGACTTTACTAGTAATATAAAAAAAATTACTTCTTAAACAACTGCCTTAAACTATATTAAAAGGTAGTTATTTAAAATTTTAGTAGCCTTAATATAGTATTACAGGACCTTATAATTCTTAAAGGATATAAAGAAAAAACTTAAATCTAAGAATATATTATAAATGTTTAAAAAAAAAAAAATAGTTTCTTCTTTAAAACTAAACTTTTAGTACTTTAGTAAAAGAGCTTTCCTAATAGTTCTAGAGATATAGGTGCTAGAAGTGTAGACTATAATATAACTACTTAAGTAATTATATAGTCTTACTTTACTAAATAAACATTAGCAATAACTACTTAACATTTAACATTATATAAAAAATAGCTAAAGTTAAATATAATATTATAAATAAAAAAAAGTAATAGTAATTTTTTACTAAAATTAAAGATTAAAAGCTAAAATAGCTAGGTAAACCTGCTAGGTTTAAAGTACTATAACTAGCGCCTAAGAAACCTAAGACACTACTTCTAAGCCTAGCAATCTTTAGAAAAGCTCTTGTAATATAATAGAACTATAGATAATATGTTCTTTATAAAAGCAGCACTTATAGCACTAATAATTGCTAATAGAAAAATCACCCTATATAGCTAGTATAAATAAAGAAATACTTATAATAGACTTAAAAAAGTCTTCTTAACATATTATATAAACCTAATAAGTGTCTGTACCTCTAGTATTAGTGTACATAATAATACTGTGTTAAACACTAGAATAATAAACATTAAGCAGGATAGTAGCCTATATAGAAAAAGAACTATAACAGTTGCCTATAGTAGGGAACAGCTTTAGCCTGCAAAACTATAAACTATTACACTTATTAAACAGCTTCTCTACACAAATAAGAGAGATAGGTAGCGTGTAAAGAATAAAATAACTACAAGTTCTACTATTTTTAGTAAAAAGTAGTAAGAAAAGAAGACTATCTAATGTTATATTACTTAGTTAAAGATTATAAATGTAAAGTAACTAACTACTATAATTAAAAATATTAAATTTATAAAAAAAAAAAGTATAAGTTTAATAATAACTTATAAAATATTAATTTTTATTCTCTTTTAAATAAAAAAGTTAAACATAATATATTAGTAGTAATTATAGTAGGGTAAGAGGTAGGACACAGCCTAACAACCACTTTTACATATAAAGAATAGCCTAGACTAGCCTTTATAAACAGCAGATGCACCTTTACTGCTATAAATAAAGATTAAGTAAATAAGTAAAGTATACTATTTTACATAAAAAAAACCTATTTAAGGTAACCTTTACTAACACATTATTAATTAAGTATAGTAAAAAATAAATTAACTTAGAAACTTATAAAAAAAACTTTAAAACCTCTAACATAAAAAATTAGAGGTTTATAAACATACTTAAGCTAAAAGGTAAATATAATGTAATTCTAGGCTATAACTAGCTTAGAATACATAACTTTGTAATTAACTAGAAAACTATAACTATAAAGACTTCTAATAACTATGCACGCATAACCTAGTTAGCATGCTATAATAATAGATACCTAGTCTATAAATAAGTAAAATAAAGTAGTAGTTACTACTTTAAAAAAAAAAAACTTTAAAGATTCTCTTACTAAAAGCTAAAAGCTTAAGTAATAAAAATAATAAAAAAAAAACTTAAAAAAGTTTTTTATAAAAAAATTAAAAAAAATAAAGACATAAAATAAATTAGTGTTATATAAATCTAAAAAAAAGGCTACATCCTACTTAAGTATAAAGACTATAAAGATATGTTTAAAACTTTAAAGGACTCTAAAAAACTACTACTATACTAGCCTTAAAATTATGCTATTAACTTAATAAAAAATTATAACCTAAAGACGCATAAGCTTTGCCTTTTAACTAGAGTATAAAAAAAAGCCTTATAAAAATACATTAATAAAATGTTAGTATAAGGCTACATCTAAGAAAGATATAGCTTAGTAGCCTTAGTAGTAGTTTTTATAAAAAAGAAAAAAAAAAATCTAAGTTTATTAAGATTATAAAACTTTAAATAATAATATAATCTAAGATTAGTTTTTTTTACTAATTATATAAAATATTATAAACTAATTAAAAAGAACCTAGTACTTTATAAAGTTTAACATACAAAACAGATTTAATAAAATAAAAATAAAAGAAGAAAATAAATAGCTTATAGTATTTAAAACTTTATAAAGACTTTATAAGCTATTAGTAATACTATTTAGCCTAATAAATACTCTAGTAATATTTTAATAAATTATTAATATAGCTCTTAACCCCTATTTTAATATCTTTATTTTAGTATATTTAGATAATGTCCTTATCTACTTAAAAGATACCTTTAAAGACTATGTACAAAAGGTACAGAAAGTCTTAGAATAACTTAGAAAATATAGACTTTATCTACAGCTCTCTAAGTGCAAATTCTATGTTAGTAAAATAAAATACTTAGAATTTATAAT
>NW_022985177.1:1036032-1065131 GCF_010093535.1 Lindgomyces ingoldianus | reverse complement strand
AATGTACAATCTATAATTAGACACTAAAATCTATACAGACGCGTCCCTAGAAGCTAGCAGGGCCACGCTGTATTAAAAACAGGAAGACAGGAAGTGGCACCTAGTTGCGTACTACTCTGCTAAGTTCTCTA
Source organism: Lindgomyces ingoldianus (assembly GCF_010093535.1). Classification (NCBI taxonomy): domain Eukaryota; kingdom Fungi; phylum Ascomycota; class Dothideomycetes; order Pleosporales; family Lindgomycetaceae; genus Lindgomyces; species Lindgomyces ingoldianus. The sequence goes on along the minus strand of NW_022985177.1, from coordinate 1,065,000 downwards.
GACCTAAAGCTAGCTACAGTATACCTAATAAAGAACTAAAGGCTATACTTAATATAGTAAGAATTTAGTCTATAAAACTACATAGAATAGTAAAACTATTTAACATTATAACTAACTATGTAAACTTAGTTATGTTTTTAATAGTAAAAAAACTATTACTAATACACATAAAATAAGTAATAAAACTTACATAGTTTAACTATATTATTAAGCATGTACTTAGAGCATAAAACTAGTAGGCTAACACCCTTAGCTAAAGACTAGACTACTTTAATAAAGAAAAAAAAAAAACTAAAGAATTTACACTTTTTAAAAAAACTAGTAAAAAATAGATTTATAATAGACTTAAACTTATAAAAGAACTCTACATACTTATAGCTAGTAAACAAAAATAAAAAAATCTAATTTATAAATACTATAAATCTTTAATGTTTAGACACTTTAGAATAAGCACTCTCTAGAAAAAACTAAGGGCTATAATACTATAATAAATACTAAAAGTTAAGCAGCTGTGCACTAAAGTACTTAGAGAATGTAATATCTATAATAAAAACAACTTATAAAAGCATAAAGCTTATAAATACTTATAATTAATTAAAGCCTTTAAGCTGCTATAAATAATAATTATAATAAACTTTATTATAAAATTACCTCTATCTAAGGAACTAAAGATAGAAAGAATGTGTAACATAATTATAGTAGCTTTAGATAAAACTACTAAATATTTATATATTTAGCTCTTAGAAAAAATAATAATAGCTAAAAAATTTATTTATAAACTAGAATAAAATATAATGTTAGTATATAAATACTTTAAGGTTATTATCTCTAACTAAAATAAACTATTTACTAGTAGTTTTTAGAAAGCAGTAATACAGCATCTTAGTATAGCATATAAGCTATTAATAGCCTACTATCTACAGACAGATAGCTAGACTAAAAGAGTAAACATAGAAGTAGAAAGATACTTAAGAAAGTATATATCTTACACTTAAAATAATTAGACAACATAGCTTTTAATAGCATAGTTAGCTATTAATAATGTAGAATTAGCTATAATAAAAGAAACACTATATAGGGCTAATTTTAAATATAACTTTTACTTTATGTTACATAGAAATTAACTTATAAATTTATAAGAATTAATAAATTAGCTAATAAACTTACATTAAATATATAAAAAGTTAGCTATAAAAGCTAAAATTAGCTAAGAAATAATAAAAAAATATATAAATAAATTATAATAACTAAAACTAGAAATTTACTTAAAGAATTATATGTATTTTAACACTAAAAACTTAAAGATACTAAGACTCTTTAGAAAGCTAGCAGACAAAAAAATAGAACTATATAAAGTCCTTTAAACTTAATAAGACAACTATAAGCTTAAGCTTTCTTTGCATATAAAGATATATCTATAGTTCTATATCTCTAAACTAGAAAAAGCACTTAAGGAAATTCCCTTATCTACTTAGAAATAAAAAGATAAAAAAATAGAGTATAAAGTTAAGCATATTATTAGTAATTAAAAAAACTAAAAAAAGTTTTTAGTAAAATAAAAAAAATAGCTTACTAGTAAAAACACATAAAAACTAGCTAAGAATTTACAGAACGCGCAGCTATTAGTATAAAGGTACTTTTAAGCTTATCTAAAAGAAACTAGCTAAGTAATAAGGCACCTATATTAAAAAAAACAGCTATGTTATTACTAAATAGTAGTAGCCTTTAGAGATAAGTTTTTACTAATAATAGTTAAGAAAAAGAATAGCTTTTTACTTTTGCCTTAAAAGCTTTTAATTTATTTAAGAAAAAAAAGTCTTTTTTTAAAAACCTTATGTAATAGGCCTCTAATAAATCTAGTAATTTTTAGATATAATTCTGCCTAGAACACTTTTTAGCTTTTACCTCTAGAGTCTTCTAAACCTAACGCAACATCTAGTTGTTAAGCTCCTGCTTATAAACCTTTACAGTAGCTGCCTCTTAGAGAAGGGTCTTCTGCTCCTTCTCTAACTAATCCTACATAGCATTAGAAATAAAGGTGTTGCATTTACTATGCTTTTTTACATATTTAACACACTTATTTAAGGACAAAGTTAGTACATAAGACAACTCTAAGAATTAGTAAGCGCTATAGAGCCTTATCTTTGTCTACTAGAAAAGATTAAAACAATAAGTAACATAAAAGTAATAAAATAAGCAGGACTAACAAGCTATTTAGTATAAAAAGAATAGATGTTAAAGATGCTTTCTAGCAGAAGAACGCACACCTTATAAATAAACTTTTACTAACATAAGTGTGTAAGCAGAGCGGCAAGGACGCTGCTAGGAAGAAGGGGCAGTGTGTTACAGTCTACAGTTAGACTAGCGTAACCCTACTAGCAGTGCTCCACAATCTAACTAGGTTGGGACAGGGCTTGCTTACAGACTAACTAGAGGGCATGGAAGCAGCGCACCTACCAGCAGTTATAGAGGAATGCGTTGTCTAGTAGAGAAACAAGCTGCGTATTAGAGGGAGCTTAAGGGAGCTTAAGGAGCTCTCCTTAGCAAGCTCCTATAGACTCCCCTAACTCCCCTTAGCACCCTAGCACATGTATATAGTTCCCACATTAAACAACCTTTAGGAGGCGTGTTTAATGTTTAGTTTATTCTTTACATAAACTAAGTAGCATTTAGCTTTACAAAGAGCTGTAATACTATTTGTATATCTTACACTATATATACCTCTAACTCTGTCTAAAAGGACTGTTTGACCTAGCCTCCCTACTGCCGCATTAAGGGCAAACCATGATCTGGTCTCCCTATCCTCCTCCATTAGCCCAATAGCCTGTACGTAGGACTGTACACCCTACCAGATTGGCCCCTACTACTCGTCCTACCTTCCCTCTAGGAATACCAGCAGACCCGAGTGCTTCCTAAAGCAAGGATTGTAACATATATTTTTAATAACACTACTTAAATGTACTAAAAGAATGTGAGATATATCTTACACTTTAAGGTTTTAAATAAAATGTAACTGTCAGATATGCGCACCTACTGTTAAGACAGGAGGAATGCTTGACAAAAGCTGCTACATAGTACGAGCAATAAGCTTGAACAGTATGTTGCTGCATGTTGCAGCATTTTGCAACAAATTGCAGCATGTTGCAGCAAATTGCAGCATGTTGCAGCATTTTGCAACAAATTGCAGCATGTTGCAGCATTTTGCAACAAATTGCAGCATGTTGCAGCAAATTGCAGCATGTTGCAGCATTTTGCAATATTCTGCAACAAATTGCAGCATGTTGCAAGCTGGTCGCGCATAGGGCTAGTGCGCGAGGGACTCGGATCAGAAAAACAAAAGCCGAGCAACACAAGTAGAGCAGAAAAAGGATTGAAAAATCAATTACAATTAATCATCATCCTATACATTATATCTAAACCCATCATTCATCTCAGGAAGCCTAGAAACAGTGCTTCAATCTGACAGTAACACTTTAAAAGTAACATACTATAGCTGTAACAAGGTAGGCATAGTTAACCACGTGGCCTTCTCTTACTTATAGAGGTTTAGGCTAGACTAGAGACAACTGCTAGTGCTAGTGCTAGCCCTAGCATTATCTATATATATATCATACTATGCGAGAATACTTAGCTTAAGTATTCTCGTGCGTACCTTTTAGTACAGTGGGGAAAGTTGTATAGTATCGGCTTGACAGACGGGACGCCTACCTTATTACAATAGCTATATATAAAGTTTTTAAAAACATAATAAATAACTAACACACTAGATAAATTTAATAAGCTAATTTTATACCTAACTTATAAAATCTAAATAATAATAAAAAGTAGGTAATTATCAAGCATATAACATACACTATAGGCGAGTTGCTTAGACATCTGATGTCACAGTTATGTTACAGCTATCCAACCCCTGAGTACCCTAAGGGCTTGGCACGGGGTATATAGGCTCCTCGGTCTCCGTATCTCTGCCTCCGACCCTAAGGTTTACTCTCGTTACCCTCTATCCTACATTCACTCTCTGTGACCTGTGTTTCCTGCTTAATACCTCTTACACCTAAGTTGCTTACTTTTGCTAAGACTCTACTAAACTTCTCTTCCTACTCTAATGCATTCCTAACAACACTACTTAGACGTGCTAAAAAAATGTTAGATACAGCTTATAATTTAAGCTTTTAAATAAAACATAGCACTCTTAAATTAACATGTTATAGCTATGTATAAAGTCTTTTAATAAATAATAATAAATAACTAACACACTAGATAACCTTTATAAGCTAAGTAATAATAAAAAGTAAGTAATTATTAAGTATATACTTAAGCTATATATGTAAGGATTTTTCTTTTATTTAGTAGCTATAGCTAATAGAGCTAGTTATTTACACGCTAAGCATAATCTAAACTATATTAGTATAAACTAGCCTAGTATAAACTAGCCTAGTATATTTATAAAGTTATTTAAAGCTTAAAGTAAAGTTTTAAGTATAAGTAATGTACCTAACAGGTTGGCCGGTGTCACGGTATCCTCCCCGGATCCCAGACATAACCGTATCGGACGCGTACCGGAGTATTATCAGTGCACCTCTGACACGAACACGACACAACACAGACATGAACTTAAGCACAAACTGCCTTAACACTAACTAAACCTAGAACAGGCTTAATTTATACCTAAAGCGCTTAGACTTCTAAGCTAAGTATTTAATTGCTAATTTCCTTCTAAACCTTCCTGTTCCTCACACAACGTCTTGTACCTACCATGATACCTCACGTAGTAATTGAACTAGACCTCCGTGAAGCTCTATAACCTTACTCGTGCACAATCGTGACAGCCGGCCACACAGGTTAGCCAGCTACTTTTACTAAGCCTCTACTAAAACTACTCTATTCTAGCGCAAAACAGCCTACTTTAGCTCTATATAGAGTAATATAACATAAGATATTATTTAGAGTCTACTTCTACTACTTACTTACATGTATGTAAGTTATGCCTAGTTTAATTACACTACTTATATTACTTTTAACTTAGCTTACTTTTTTTAGTGTACACTTATGTTTTTAGCTTTTTTTTTATTACTACACACTTTAAACTTTTTTAAAGTAGTTAGATAAGCTTTATTTTTAACTATTAAAGTTTTTTTTACTTAATTCTACTTTCTTTTATATAATTTATATTATGTAGTAGCTTTATTTGCTACTTAAAGCTTTATAATCTTTTTTTACATTAATACTAGCTTATGTGTAATAATTACTACCCTCTTTAAGATCTTTTTAAAGGCCTTTATTATAGATGTTAGTAAGCTATTTACATACTTTTAAATTTTTACTTTTATAAGCATTAATTATAACTTAAATTTAAAAGTATTACTTAGAGTTTATAACTACTAAGGCTTATTATTAATAAGTAGTAGTAGTAATAAAGTATGTAACTAAATATTAAGGGCTATTTTAACTTATTTTAAGTTAAATAAGACTAAACTAGCGCTTTAAAACCCTTCTTAGATATTACTAAAAGTAATTACTATATTATAGGCATATATAAAGCATAGTAAGAACTTAAGTTTTATAATATAAATAATTTAGTTATATATAAAATCTTTAGCTTAGCGCCTATACACTTTTTTAAAAAAAGTAAAATAACTTATATTAAAAAGCTATAAAAAGTGTAATAAGTGTAAAAGTATATAAATAGTAATAATCTTATTTTCTTTATAGTACTACTAAAAATTAAGCAAGTTATAGCTTTTATAGCTATTAATAATAAAAAGCTAATAAGTGCTTATAACTTTTTTTATATGCTTATTAAAGTGCTTTAACTACTATAGCCTAAACTTATTTATTATTTAGCTATTTTTAAAGACTATAATAACTTAGTTTTAAAGTAGATTTTTTTTTATACTAAGTAAAAAAGTAATAGCAGCTCTTAAAAATAATAAAAAGTAAAATAGCTTACTTTATTATATTAATACTTTAAATAACTATTATTTACTTTTTATTACTTTACTATATTACCTTTAGCTGTCTTTATTTCTTTAACACTATAATAACTACTTTAGTTAATATCTAGCTTATTATAAAGTTTAACTTATTAAAGTTATATATATTTTTATTTTAGATACTATACTTAGCTTTTATGTTAGCTACTAGGTAAAACTAGCTCTAGATAACTTTTAAATTTTTATAAAGTATTTTTTTATAATTATACTTATAATTAAACTTTATTATAAACTTAGAGTAGTGCTTAACCTACATACTAGGCTAGTTTAAGCTAACCTAGCCTAGATTACACTTTATGTGTAAGAAATTAGCTATATTAGCTATAGCTATAAGCTTAAAAAAATCTATGTATAATAAGCTTAAGTATATACTTAATAACTACTTTTTTTTTAAGCTTAGTTAAATTTCTTAATTTAAGCTAGCATTTTACTTATAAAGGCTATCTAGCGCATTAATTACTTAGTGTTATATAAAAGACATTATAGATAGCTATAGCATATTATAAAAAAAGTTTTAAGTTTTATTTAAAAGCTTAAAAAGTAAGCTATATTTAACATTCTTTAGAAGATTTAATCTAGTGTTGTTGTTAAAGCATTATGTAGATAGGTAGAGTGTAGTAGGGGCTTAGCAAAAGTAGCTAGCTAACCTGTGTGGCTGGCTAACCTGTTAGGTACGTTACCTACTTTTTATTATTACCTAGCTTTTATAAGTTAGCTATAAAATTAGCTTATAAAAGTTATTTAGTATCTTAGTTATTTATTATTTTTAAAAGACTTTATATATAGCTATAGCATGTTACTTTAAAGTGTTATATTTTATTTAAAAGCTTAAAGTATAAGCTATATCTAATATTTTTTAGCACATTTAAGTAGCGTTATTAAGAATGCATTAGTGTAAAAAGAGTAGTTTAGTAGGGTCTTAGCAAAAGTAAGCAACTTAGATGTGTAAGCAACTTGCCTATAGTGTATTTGTAACGATTCTCATAAATCGTTCCATCTTGGGTCGCCTGGAACCTATCCGAAGAGTCCCTGTATCGGCCCCGACCCTGACTCGACCTGGCCCTGACCCTGCCCCCTGCTGTACCTCTATTTCTCTAAGTATTTAGTCGCACCTCTCCTCTATAGCTAGCTTATTAGTTTTCTGATATCCTTTTGTACAAGGCCTATAAGTGTTAATAGAATTCCTAGGTTATTAAGTCCTCACGCACTTCTATATGCCTTTAAGTAGATTTCTACCGCATTTAGACCTATTGTCTTGCCTACGCTATTATATTATATTAGAAAACTAACTTTTGCTAGTAATAGCCTTATTAATAATATTATATTAATTATTTATTTAACTATGTCTAACTCTAAGAAGTGTCTAATTTAGGTTATAATCTTTACACACTATTACATTAAATTATTTAGTTATTATAGATAGGATTTTAGAAACTTTTTATTAACTAAAGACTTTAGGTTTAGAACTTTCTATCCTCTATAATTAAGATTACTTTTAGAAAAGTTGTAAAAAGTATGCTAAAGTAGAAACCTAGAGACTACTAATACTTAACTTTTAACTATTCTTAGACCTTAGTATAAAGTTTATAACATGCTCTAGCTCTAGCTAAGGCAAGATGCCTACTACTAAAGCTAAATAACTACTTACTTTAATAGCTAAACTTTGTTTTATTAAACCTAAAGCTAAACACCTACTAGATTTAGAGTTAAACTATAGTAATATAGCTTTTAAAAACTAAATTACTTAATTAAAAGTATAAATAAAGCAGCTAACTAGATTAAAAACTGTTAGTTCTAATTAACCTCTACTAACTACTAAATTAGCTCTAATAATCTCTTAAATTACCTCTACTACACTAATAGTAAGAGACTTTTTAGGCGCCCCTAAGCTTCTTTAAAGCTACCTTACTAAACACACGCTTAAGATTAAAAACCTTACAGACAGCAAAGAAACTATGTTTAAATAATAGTAAGCCTCTATTACAGACAGACTTAACATTAATTTAGATTACTATTAGAGTAGGCGCGCACGCATAGCGTTTAGTTTAGAAGACACTGCTAGCAGTGTAAAGGAATACTTAGAGTAAGGACACCTAGCTAAACTAGACTTATTTTAGTTTAAAAAGGTAGAGAAATAACAGTAATATTTTCTACTTTAATTACTGCTAATAAGAACTATTAGTTTATAAAGAGAGGGATAGTGTAATAATTCTTATAAATTGTTCTATCTTAGGTTGTCTAGAACCTATCTAAAGGGTCCTTGTATTAGCTCTAACTCTAACTTAACCTAGCTCTAACCCTGCTCTGCCCCCTGCTGTACTCTTATTTCTCTAAGTATTTAGTTGCACCTCTCTTCTGTAGCTAGCTTAGTAGTTTTCTAATAGTCTTTTGTATAAGGCCTATAGGTGTTAATAGTATTCCTAGGTTATTAAGTCCCTATGTACTTCTATATGCCTCTAAGTAGATTCTTACTGCATTTAGATCTCTTGTCTTACCTGCGCTGTTACAGTATGTTACTTAAGCTATATATATAAGAATTTTCTTCTTAGCTAGTAGCTATAACTAATATAGCTAATCTTTTACACCCTAAGCATAATCTAGGCTATGTTTACATAAACTAGCTTAGTATATTTATAAAGTGTTATCTAAAGCTTAAAGTAAAGTTTAAGTATAACTATAACTGTAACAGCACAGGCAAGACAATAGGTCTGAATGCGGTGGGAATCCACTCAGAGGCATATGGGAGTGCGTGGGGACTTGGAACCTGGGAATGCCATTAACACCTATAGGCCTTGTACAAAAGGATACTAGAAAACTACTAAGCTAGCTACAAGGGCAAGGTGCAACTAAATACATAATAGAATAGGGGTAACGAATAGGGGTAACAGCAGAGGTTAGGGCCGGGTTAGGGTTAGGGCTAATACAGGGGCCTTCTAGGCCATCTAAGATAGAACAATTTATAAGGATTGTTACACTACCCCCCCCTCTGTAGACTAATAGTCCTTATTAGTAGTAATTATAGTATAAAGTATTACTGTTATGTCCTCTGCCTTCTTAAACTAAAACTAGTCTAATTTAGCTAGGTGTCCTTACTAAGTATTTCTTTGCACTGCTAGCAGTGTCCTCTAAACTAAACGCTATGTGTGCGCGCCTGCTCTAATAGTAATCTATAGATGTCTAGCCTATTAATAATTAAACCCTTTGTTTATTACTATCTATACAGTTATTAATCTTAGGCGTGCGTTTAGTAAAGTAACATTTAAGTATTATTAAGAGTGCCTAAAAGGTCTCTTGCTATTAAGGTAGCAGTAGTAATTTAAGGCATTATTAGGGGTAATTTAGTAGTTGCCTAGCAGTGTTTTAGTAGATTAGCTGCTTAAGCTATGCTTATAATTAAGCATAGATATACTGCTAGAGGTTAACTTTAAATTAGGTAGGTCTAGCTTTAGGTCCTATAGACGCAGGTTTAGCTGTTAACAAGGTAGTAGTTAGTAGTTAGAAGTTAGTAGTTAAAAGTTAGGCATTAGTAGTTATCTCTAATTTTAATAAGTTATTAGTAGTCTTTAAGTTTCTACTTTAGCGCATTCTTTATAACTTTTCTAAAGGCAATTCTAATTATAAAGGATAAAAAGTTCTAAACCTAAAGGCTTTAGTTAACTAAAGGTTAATAGAATCTAGTTTATAAACTAAATAGTTTAATATAATAGTGTGTAAGTATTATAACCTAAACTAAATTAGACATGTCTTAGGCTTAGACATAGTTAAATAAATAATTAGTGTAATATTATAATAAGGCTATTACTAGCAAAAGTAAGTTTTCTAATATAATGTAACAGCACAGGCAAGATAATAGGTCTAAATGTAGTAAGAATCTACTTAGAGGCATATAGGAGTGCGTAGGGACTTAGAACCTATGAATGCCATTAACACCTATAGGCCTTGTATAAAAGGATATTAGAAAACTACTAAGCTAGCTACAGAGGCAAGGTGCGACTAAATACATAATAGAATAGGGGTAACAGCAGGGGTTAGGGCTAGGTCAGGGTTAGGGCTGATACAGGGGCCTTCTAGGCCATCTAAGATAGAACGATTTATAAGGATTGTTACAATAACTATAAAAAGCTTTTTATAAGAATTCTAAAGTAATTTAAAGCTAGTTTTACCTTATAAAGAATATTAAGGCTAAGTATAGTATTTAATATAATAACATATATAACTTTAACAAAATACGCTTTATAATAAGCTAGATATTTACTAACTATACTTATACTTTAAACTTTACTTTAAGCTTTAAATAATACTTTATAAACATACTAGGCTAGTTTATGCTAATATAGCCTAGATTATGCTTAGTGTATAAAAAATTAGCTTTATTAGCTATAGCTACTAGCTAAGAAGAAATTCCTTACAAATATAGCTTAAGTATATGCTTAATAATTAATTACTTTTTATTATTACTTAGCTTTTATAAGTTAGCTATAAAAATTAGCTTATAAAAGTTTTCTAGTATATTAGTTATTTATTATTTTTTAAAAGACTTTATATATAGCTGCAGCATGTTGCTTTAAAAGTGTTATGTTTTATTTAAAAGCCTAAAGTGTAAGCTATATTTAATATTCTTTTAGCATATTTAAGTAGTGTTATTAGGAATGCATTAGTATAGGAAAAGTAGTTTAGTAGGGTCTTAGTAAAAGTAAGCAACTTAGGTGTGTAAGCAACTTGCCTGTGGTGTACGTTATTTATTTTTATTTTTCTACCTATATTAAGCTAATTAGAGTAGTTAAGCATCTACTATTAATTATTACTCTAAGCCTTTTATTATTAAAAGTAGCTTTTACTACTACTGTATTAACCTTATGTTTTTAATAAATAGGGTATTTCTTGTCCTTGCACGCTGCTAGTTGTACGTATAAGTGCTCTAGTAAATTAGTAAATTGTGCGCATGCTTTCTACTAGTAGTTGTAAAAGGTGCATTTCTTTGCTTTGCACTAATGCCATATCTTTTGTTTGCATAGCGAGGCTATAGTGCATACCTTGTAATCTAGCATCCTGCAGAACGCATTTTTATATTGCGCTTCTCTGTCTTTGTCTAGTTTATTTTGCTACTATCCCTGCTTAATGCTTAAAGTTCTGATGTACCTAGCACTTCTGCTTAGTACACTAGTACTAGGCTTCTATGCACTGCGTTTAACTAACGCTCTCATATCGAGGAGAGTCTTCGTCTCTGCATTCTACTGCGCTTCATAGATTTATGGGGCAGCAGGAATATGGAAAGTCATTTAGAGAAGTTTCCTTCCGCTTGCACACTCGCAGAGACGTCCTATCAATTTGCCGGAGACCATTTGACTGCTGTCGTATCAAAAGTAGGGACAACCCACGGCAAAGATGACGTGGTAATTTGTTTAAGGGCAATGCTTCAGTCAGAAAATGTTCAGGGCCCTCGCCAGGTAGACAACCAAATGAGAAAACAATTGAGAAGGCCGCTGAGCTAGAGATGCGACGCCTAGTCAGGCTCTACTGGGTCACATGATGGGATGCACGCTGAAGAAAACTGGAAGCGCATGTACTCGCAAACATCCGATATTACGTATCATCAGTGATGTATTGGTCAGCTTTGTTGAAGAAGGAAAAGAAGAGTTTCAAAACTTCGTCGTCGGTCCATTCAAGATTTGTCGCCATTTAGATCTGTATGGCTATCAGGCCCTGTACTATGATCTCATCGACTCATCCTACAAACCGCTTCAAGAATATATCAAGCAAAAGAGGGCCATGTGGGAAGCCAACTTGGGCATTTCTGTTGGACGGCTTTGGATCTTAGCATTACGGTCAACTGTTCAAGCCCTGGAGCCCAGTCTTTCAGGAAATGTTCTCAGGTTGTCGAAGCTTATGACATTTATAAAATTTCGTGGTCAAGATTCACCTCTCAAGACAGGCAACATCGCGCAGACCTCCAAGCCCACTTTTACTCCCGTCACCTGCCTATCCTGGATCGCCAAGGCATTCTCCCCTCCCCGCCAGATCTCCACGACCTCAGACACCTGGCCGTCGCAGTTTGCCAGGTTTAACGCCCTACGGCAAACAAATGAATAGCTGTTGTCCGCCTCTCATGTTCAAATCCCAGGTTTCAACAAGATTTAGTACCTGCCCGATCAATGTCGCGACACTAGGTACAGTTTCAGGTATCGGCGGTAAAACTGGGTGGGCAGGTGATGATTAGCGAAGTTACACGGCAGGTATAGGACTAAGCAGCCCTGAAATCCCGTGTGCACTGCTCTACAACTTAACGTCCACGAAGTTGACTTCACTTTCTTGATTGCTGCATCGATCTTAGCAGTGTCATGAAGTCCATGCTCGTCTCCTTACTCCTGTTTCCTTTAGCGCTTGCTTTGGTAGTGTCACGGACGCAGAAGGTTGGCTACAATGGATACAAAGTTTTGAGACTATCGCTGGCTAAGAATATCGAAAATGTTGAGGCACAGATTGAAGAGTTGGCAGCCCATGTCCTGAACGCTGGAAAAGCCGAGCATCTGGATGTCGTGGTTACGCCTAATAAAGCAGAGGCAGTCGCAATGTTAGCTGTTGACAACACTGTTAGTACCACATGAATTTATAGGACAAAGCCCCCGAATCCAGCCAAATCAGCCACCAGCCCTAAGGGAGAGCAAGAGAGATAAGAATAGTGGAGACGTGATGTTAGAGGGAAATTGCAGGTAGACAGCTAAGCAGCCACAGGCGCTACACATTTAATAGTTAGAGTTCAATCCACTACAATGCCTAGAAATCACCACCACAGGAACAGTTCTTGGACTTGACACTAGGCGTTTCAGCACCCCTGGGAGAGTTATTGAATTTCGCTTAAATATGAGCCATTCGCTTCGCGCCTTTCTAAAGAGATGCTGAGATACCAGTCTAGTAAAGTTGTGTCGTTCTATATTCTGCCTTGCACACTTTTTGCCCAAAATTGTAATGCCACTAATCTTCTAATACGAAAGGATCGCGGCATGCATGTGGTGACCCATCTTGTCAAATTGGCTGAAAGAACTTCTTGGTTCGACATAAAGAGACCTATGCTCTACAACAGCTCCATGAAAATTAACAACCCTTTTCTATCTTACGCTTACTTATGCGCTCTAATCTTAACTAAAGAAAACATGCGCCATTTATTTACTCTTACCCTCTTCCTATTCCGCTTCGCGGAGGCCATCTGCGCAGGTTTCTCCAGTTCTGCGCAAGCAGGCATACAAAAGCGTGACACTCAATTATCATGTCCAGCCAATAACTTCGATATCCTCTGCTCCGCCAATGATGGAACGACCATCTGCCACGATCGTTTAAACGTATGCTGTCAACTCCCCAATGGCAAGACACCCTATACCTGCGCTAGCCTGGACTACGGACACTGCTGCGGAACCGACAAGCCGGCATGTGGATCAGATCCCACCTGTAAGAATATCAAAGGCGAACGCGACATTGTTAGCGCGCAGAGTGTTGTTTACCCATCCCCTGTAACTACGACCCCCAGTAAGACTACGGCGCGAGTGGTGCAGCTGGCCACGGTGACAGGAAAAATTAACCCTAATGCAACGGGCGGGGTGGGGGCTTTGCACATTGGGATTAAGGAAGAGGGGGCGTTCGTTTTTCTTGCAGCAGTGATGGCATTGTTGTAGGGTGTGTTAAGAAGTCTAATTAGCTAAGGAGAGAGTTGGAACAGATATTGTTTTTGTAGTTGTTATTAGCAGAGCTTGCTCTGCTTATTACGAGCAGGTATGAGCCTTCCTTTTCGGAAGCTTGGATGAGGAAAATTTAGCAATAACAAAGGAAGAATGGAGATATAGACAAAAAAAATCTCCCGTGCCGCCAACAATGTTCATACAGAGTACCGCGTCGGTCAGTTGCAAAGTCAGACAATAAGCAATAGGTTTGACATTCCTTAGAGTAAGGCTGGGAAGATATGCTGTAGTACCAGAATACAGACGCCGACACACCAATTCCGGCTTGGCGACACCTTAAAACTGTGAACAGTAACAAAGGGGCAAACTTTAGCCCACTAATAACAGAACACAGCATTATAATATTGCATTAAAATATCTAAAATATAGTAATAGACCTAGTAAAATATATTTATTTGCCTTAAAAATTAAGAATATTTGCAAAAGTAGTGGAAAGTTTTATAGGCTAATAAGACATTAATCCGGCGCTTTTTTAAACCAATAAGAGAAAAGGCTTGGCAAGATGTACAGTGAATAATAGAGATATTCGGGTTTGCAGAACAAAAAGTTGAGCAGAATCTCCTCTTTTAGACGCGCTAGTTAGTTAGAATTTCTTTAGATAAACCCCAGTAACGCTGTTTCTCTGTCACCTTATGTGTTTTTTATATTCTTTTAAAAAAAAATGTATACCTAATGTAAGTGCACCTTTATGCTAATTTGCATGCAGTTTGCTCTAGCATGCGTTGTGTAAAACATGTTTAAATTATGGTTAGTTGCGTCTGTTCCACCTCTCTAGCCACATCGGTGTGTCGGGGATTGGCATCAGCCATATTGGTGTATCGAGGATTCGCATCAGCCGCATCGGTGTGTTGGGGATTGGCAGTTGCTCGCACACCTGAGTTGCTCACTTTTGCTAAGACCACACCACAACAAACTTTATTATAGTCCATAACAACCCACTCTAGCACTATAGAGTACAGTACAGCCTAGAATATTATTTAGATACTACTTCTACTTCTTGCTTACCTGTTTACGCGTTATGCCTAGTCTAATTGCACTGTCTGCAGCGCCTTTAGAATTGCTTATCTACTTTAGCTTACACCTGCTTCTTTGCCTTTTTCCTGCTACTGCGCGCCTTAAACTTATTTTAAGCTGTTAAGCGCAGGCCTTTCTAAATGTAGCTGCCTTATTAGCTGCTTAAAGCTTAGTAATTTCCTATTACGCTAACACTAGCTTATGTGCAATTATTGCTGCCCTTTGTAAGGCTTTTTTTCTAGAGGCATTACCCCTCTAGAACCCTCTCTATACGTAGAGCTACTTGCAACACAACTAATATCTACTAGGGATTGTTGCCTGCTGCTGTAATCTACTGTAGTTTGCTGCAATTTGCTGTAGTTTGCTGCAATTTGCTATAGTTTGCCGCAATTTGCTGTAGTTTGCTACAATTTGCTGTAGTTTGCCGCAATTTGCTGTAGTTTGCTACAATTTGCTGCAATTTACTTTATGCATTTCCTAACGCTGCTAGGTAATCTCTTACTAACACCTCTAGGCATCAGTCTATTATTGTGCACAATTATATTTAAACAGCAGTTGAAGAAGCTAAACTAGCGGTTGTGTAAGCAAAACAGCTTGTTAAGGCATTACATGTACTACATTAATCTTTGCAGCGATAGAGAGGCAGAGGCAGAGGCAGCGCTAGAGCTCCCCAGCACTCTAAGAAATTCCTGCAGCACTGTCACACAGAGGCAACAAACTACACAAGCTGCAGCTCTACAACTAGGGCTTTAATGCTAAAACAATTAAATTAAAAATATTAGGTAGCAGTATTAGGCGTAGCGTGGCAGTATTAGGCAGTGAAAGGAACAGGTGCAACGCTAGAGAACAGAAGGTGCAAAGAAGAGAAAGACTACTATAAAAGTAGAAACGCGTTAAGAGCTAGAGCTAGAACGTGTTCTCTTAATTACAGC
Organism: Lindgomyces ingoldianus; assembly: GCF_010093535.1. NCBI lineage: Eukaryota > Fungi > Ascomycota > Dothideomycetes > Pleosporales > Lindgomycetaceae > Lindgomyces > Lindgomyces ingoldianus. The sequence continues at coordinate 1,049,331 of NW_022985177.1, read as the reverse complement.
TAATAATTAACTAGTTTCTAGATAACTAATCTTAAATTTATATAAACCTTTAGTTTTAAAAAAAGAAATTTTACTAACTTAATTAAAGCTAAAAATTAGCTAGCTATTATTTACTTTTAAGTGTTACTTTACTTATAAGCTTACTTTATAATAAGTAATTTAGTTATGTATAAAGTTTTTAGCTTAGCGTCTATATACTTTTTTAAAAAAGTAAAATAACCTATAACGTACCTAACAGGTTGGCCGGCCACACGGGTTGGCCGGCTACTTTTGCTAAGCCCCTACTAAAACCACCCTATTCTCTCGCAAAACAGCCCACTTTAGCCCTGTATAAAGTAATACAACATAAGATATTATTTAGAGTCTACTTTTACTGCTTACTTACATGTACGCAAGTTATGCCTAGTCTAATTGCACTGCTTATATTACCTTTAACTTAGCTTACTTTCTTTAGCGCGCACCTGCGTCTTTAGCTTCTTCCTATTACTACACGCTCTAAACTCCTTTAGAGCAGTTAGATAAGCCCTATTCTTAACTATTAAAGTCTTTTCTACCTAAATCTGCTTTCTTTTATGTAATCTATGTTGCGTAGTAGCCTTATTTACTGCTTAAAGCTCTATAATCTTATAGCCTACTCTATTATGTTAATGCTCTAGATAACTATTATTTACTTCTTATTACCTTACTATATTACCTTTAGCTGTCTTTATCTTTCTAAAGCTGTAATAACTACTCTAGTTAATATCTAGCTTATTATAAAGCTTAACTTATTAAAGTTATACCTATCTTTATTCTAGATACTGTACTTAGCTTTTATGTTAGCTATAAGGCAAAACTAGCCCTAGATAACCTCTAAATTCTTATAAAGCGCTCTCTTATAATTATACTTGTAATTAAACTTTATTGTAAACTTAGAGCAGTGCTTAACCTACATACTAGTCTAGTTTAAGCTAACCTAGCCTAGATTACGCTCTACAGGTAAGGAATTAGCTATATTAGCTATAGCTGCAAGCCTAGGGGGAAATCTGCGCGTAATAAGCTTAAGTATGTACTTAACAACTACTTTTTTTTTAAGCTTAGTTAGATTTCTTAATTTAGGCTAGCATTCTGCTTGTAAAGGCTGTCTAGTGCGTTAATTGCTTAGTGTTATGTAAGAGACATTATAGATAGCTGCAGCGCGTTATAAGAAAAGTTTTAAGTCTTATTTAAAAGCTTAAAGAGCAAGCTGTATCTAACGTTCTTTAAAAGATTTAATCTAGTGTTGTTGTTAAGGCATTATGTAGATAGGTAGAGTTTAGTAGGGGCTTGGCAAAAGTGGCCGGCCAACCTGTGTGGCCGGCCAACCCGTTAGGTACGTTATTAAATAGCTATAAAAAGTGTAATAAGTAAAAAAGTATATAATAGTAATAATTTTACTATCTTTATAGTATTACTAAAAATAAAGTAAGTTATTAGTAAAGGTTACTATACTTAACATATTTAAGTTTATAAAATATAAAGTTAAGTAAAATCTTTTTTTTAAAACACACTAGTTAGTTATAATTTTTTTTAAATAAACTTTAGTAACACTATAGTTTTATTACTTTATATATTTCTTATAACGTACTTTACAGGCAAGTTGCTTACACACCTAGGTTGCTTACTTTTGCTAAGACTCTACTAAACTACTTTTTCTATACTAATACATTTCTAACAACACTACTTAGATATACTAAAAGAACATTAGATACAGCTTATGCTTTAAGCTTTTAAATACAATATAAAACTCTTAAAGAAACATGCTACAGCTATGTATAAAGTCTTTTAAAAGATAATAAATAACTATAGCGCTAGACAACCTTTATAAACTAATTCTATAGCTAACTTACAAAGGCTAAGTAATAATAAGAAGTAGGTAACTATTAAGACTATACTTAAGCTATATATGTAAGAATTTTCCTCTTAGATAGCATTTATAGCTAATATAGCTAATTCTTTACACGCTAAGCATAATTTAGGCTATATTAGCATAAACTAGCCTAGTAACATACTTTACAGGCAAGTTGCTTACACACCTAAGTTACTTACTTTTACTAAGACCCTACTAAACTACCTTTTTTACACTAATGCATTTCTAACAACACTACTTAGACATGCTAAAAAAAGTTAGATATAGCTTATACTTTAAGCTTTTAAATAAAATATAAAACTTTTAAAAAAACATGCTACAGCTATGTATAAAGTTTTTAAAAAAATAATAAATAACTATAGCACTAGATAACTTTTATAAGCTAATTCTACAGCTAACTTATAAAGGCTAAGTAATAAAAAAAAGTAGGTAATTATTAAGACTATGCTTAAGCTATATGCGTAAAGATTTTTCTTTTAAATAGCATTTATAGCTAATATAGCTAATTTTTTACATGCTAAGTGTAATTTAGGCTATGTTAGCATAAACTAGCTTAGTATGTTTATAAAGTGTTATTTAGAGCTTAAAGTAAAGTTTTAAGTGTAAGTATAGTTAATAAATATTTAGCCTATAATAAAGCCTATATTACTAAAGTTATAACGTACTTCATGGGCAAGTTGCTCACACACCCGAGTCGCTTACTTTTGCCAAGACCCCACCCTAACAAACTCTATTATAGCCTATAACAACCTGCTCTAGCACTATATAGTACAGTACAGCCTAGAATATTATTTAGATACTACTTCTACTTCTTACTTACATATTTATGTGTTATGTTTAGTCTAATTGCACTATCTGCAGCGCCTTTAGGATAGCTTACCTACTTTAGCTTACACCTGCTTCTTTACCTTTTTTCTATTACTGCGCGCTTTAAACTTTTTTAGAGCTGTTAAGTGTAGGCTTTTCTAAATTATTAAGGTTTTTTCTGCTTTAATTTACTTTTTTTATATAATTTATATTATGTAGTAGCCTTATTAGCTACTTAAAGCTTAGTAATTTTTTATTACACTAACACTAGCTTATATATAATTATTACTACCTCTTTTAAGACTTTCTTAAACACCTTAACTATAAAAGTTAGTAAACTATTTATATGCTTTTAAATTTTTATTTTTATAAGCATTAATTATAACTTAAGTTTTAGAGTATTACTTAGAGTTTATAACTACTAGGGCTTATTATATATAAGTAGTAGTAGTAATAGAGTGCATAACTTTACATTAAAGCTTATTATAACTTATTATAGGTTAAAAGAAACTAATTTAGTGCTTTAAAACTCTTCTTAAATATTACTAAAAGTAATTATAGCATTATAGGCTACTTTAAAGCATAGTAAAAACTTTATTTTTATAATATAAGTAATTTAGTTATGTATAAAGTTTTTAGCTTAGCACTTATATACTTTCTTTAAAGAAGTAAAACAACCTACATTAAGTAGCTATAAAAAGTGTAATAAGTAAAAAAGTATATAAATAGTAATAATCTTATTATCTTTATAGTATTACTAAAAATAAAGTAAGTTATAGCTTTTATAGCTATTAATAACTAGTAGATAGTAGCTACTAATAGTACACTTCTTTATATGCGCGTTAAAGTGCTTTAACTAGTCTAGACTAAGCTAATTAGTAGTCTAGCTGTGCTTAAAGATTATAATAACTTAATTTTAAAGTAGATTTTTTTTATACTAGTTTAAAAAGTAGTTACTACTTTAAAAAATAATAAAAAGCAAAATAGCTTACTTTTTAGCATTAATGCTTTAAATAGCTGTTGTCTACTTCTAGTTACCTAGCTAGACTACTTTTAGCTGTCTTTATTTTTTTAAACTAATAATAACTACTCTAGTAGATATCTAGCCTATTATAAACTTTATTTTATTAAAGTTATATATGTTATTATTTTAGATACTATACTTAGCTTTAATATTCTTTATAAAGTTAAACTAGCTTTAAATTACTATAAAATTCTTATAAAAAGCTTTTTTATAGTTATACTTATACTTAAACTTTACTTTAAGCTTTAAGTAACACTTAATAAATATATTAAGCTAGTTTATGCTAACATAGCCTATATTACACTTAGTGTGTAAAGAATTAGCTATATTAGCTATAGCTACTAGCTAAAAAAGAAATTCTTGCATATCTAGCTTAAGTATATGCTAAATAATTACTTACTTTTTATTATTATCTAGCTTTTATAAGTTAGCTATATAATTAGCTTAGAAAGGTTGTCTAGCGCATTAGTTACTTATTATCTTTTAAAAGACTTTATAAATAGCTACAGTATTGTAACGGCGCAGGCAAGACAATGGGTCCGAATGCGGTATGAATCCACTCAGAGGCATATGGGAGTGCGTGGGGACTTAGAGACCTGGGAATACCAATAACACCTATAGGCCTTGTATGTAGGATATTAGAAAACTACTAAGCTAGCTACAGGGCAAGGTGCAACTAAATACATAAGGGAATAGAGGTAACTATAGGGGACTAGGTTAAGTCATAGTCAGGGCTAATACAGGGACCCTTTAGATAAGATCTAAGCAACCTAAGATAGAACAATTTATAGAATTATTATACTACCCCCTTTTTTATAAGCTAATAGTCCTTATCTATAGTGTATAGAAAATATTTAGAACTAATTTAAAACTAATTTAGATAGAATATAACAAGTATAACTATCTTAACTAAAATTTCCTGTTACTAAAAAATAAACTAAAAACCTAATACTAATATAATGCCTTTATTATAATGTTTTTATTTAGTAGTAACTAGTAGTGTAGTTGTTGTTAATATAGCAAATTTATTATTTATAGTAATAAGTGTTTGCTTGCCTTACTTATATAGTCTAGTTAATATTATTAGTTTTTTCTTTAGCTATTATCTAAATCTCTACTTTATAGGTATTATTATGCACCTAACATCTTCTAGCTTAGTTTACTAACTAATTATAGTATTAAAGAAATTTACTATGCTGCTCTGCCCCTTTTCTAGAGCCTCTTTAAAAGCGTTTTAAGTTATCTACCTTTAGGCTGCCTACGCCCTTGCTTATAGCCTTTAGGTTAAGTTTTCCTATTAGTCCTTTAGATTAAAGAAATATAAATATTACACTTTATATAATAAAAAATGCAATCTTATACAAATATAGTCTAATACTGCTAGGTTACAAGTTACTAATGCGCGCATAGGTCCCCTTATATTACAAGAAGGAATTCCTAGTCCTTTAGAGCTATCTTAAGCTATAGGCAGCAGCTTAAAACATAGGGAGTAAAAAAGATAAAAAGGGGGCTTTTAAAGCTATTTTAAAGTCTGCTTAAAACCTAGCGTAGGTAGCATAGGTTATAAAGAGTTAGGAAGCTAGGCTTCCTATAGCTAGTGTTTAAGTAGCCTTATTCTACTAGAATACTAAGCTGCTTTAATAAGTTTTAGCCTTAAAGGCTCTAGTGTCTAACCTTTAGGCAGACATTACAGCACTTTTAGGCAGCTAAGGATAAAGCAGAGGGGGTTTAGAGGGAGTCTAAAGAGGAAAAAAAAGGGGAGGGAGAAGAGAAAAAAGGGTAGAGAAGAAGAAAAAGAAGAGTCTAGAGGTGTCTAACAGCTTACTATTAGACCTCCTAAGCAACATGTCTGTAGAGTTATAATAATATTATATAAAAGTATAATCTAACTTTTTACTTTTATACTTTATTATCTGCTAAGTAATCTATACTTTTTACACTAGCTTTAAAAGCCTTAATCTACTTTTATAAGGCCCTTAGAGGTCCTAGCTAATTTAAATGCTTATTATAAAAAGCTTTTAATTTATAAAGGGAACCTATAAAATTTAAAGCCTTATACTAGACTAGATTAGAGTTATGTTCTACTTATTTTACTTAGTACTTAAGTGTTTTCTAGTAAAGCTTACTAGTAAGTATTTCCTCTACTTTTTACTTCTTTACTTTATTAATAGTAATTCTAGGGGGTTTTAGAAGTTCTTATTCTAGGAGCAGATCTTAAGGGTCTTTATAAAGCATGTTTAGTGTAAAGACATTATATATCTTTAACTCTAAAAGTAGCTTTAGGTAGTATAAGTTTCTAACTTATTTAAGTACTTTAAAGGGGCTTTTTTATTATTTAGATAGTTTTTAGCTAGGTTTTTAAATAGCTAGGTTCTTAGTGTCTAGATAGACTATGTTACTAACCTTCTAGTTAACTAGCTAGCAGTAGCAATTAACTACAGTTTACATCTAATCCTAGGCCTTTCCTATGTAGGTCTTAGCTAACTCCTAGGCTGCATGCATGCAGGTTACTAATGCTAGGGCATCCTTATAATTTAGCTTGTCTGTGGCTGTAATAGGTTCTATAGAATGTTTCTAGTTCTAGCTTTAACATAGTTTAGAGCTGTATAAGACTTAATATAAAAACATTTTAATTATTGCATAAAGTAAGGTTATCTAAGCCTAATTAATTAAAAGCAGTAAGGAACTCTAGTTATTTTAGTAAAAAAATATAAAAAGCCTTAGTTTTTAATTAATATACTTATTTATAATCTCTGTTTAGCTATTTGTTTCTTTATAATAAGCAGTAGAGAGCTTAACTTTTACGCCTAAAATTTAACAGAATTTAGACTAGAAACTAGATATAAACTAAAGTCCTTAATTAAAAATAATAGTTTTAGGTGTATAGCTAAAATAGTACACCTATTAAATAAATAAAGTAGCTATTCCCTAGGCATTAATTATTTTATAGTGGGGGATAAAAATAGCTTATTTTAATAAGTAATTAATTATAACTATAATCTAATTATATCTAGACTTATCTTTAAAAAACTCCTTAAAGTTAATGCACAAGTGCTGCATTAGTTAAGCAGGAATTAGTAGGGGGTAAATAAAGCCTAAGGTTTAGGTTTGTTTTAGATAAGCTTTGCAACAGGGGAGGTAATTTTATACATATTATTTGTAAGTAGCCTCTATACCCTTCTAGTAGTACTTTTAGGCTAGTAACTAATAAGTCTTAGTAGCACTAAGATGTGCTAAAGATACTTAGTTGTAGACTTCTTAGATAAGTTAAGTACACAGCAATAAGTCTGCTAGCACACATAAGTAGTTAGCATAGAGGAGTAGTCTGTTTCCTATTTAATAATAGTAGAGTAGGAGTTTTTACTTCTACATAAAAAAAGCTTAATTCTTTTAAAGTAATGCATTAATTAATTTTAGAAAATCTAAAAACATAACCTAGTCTAGTCCTTTTATAATATTTAGTGTAGCTGCTTAAGTTGTTATTTAAGCAATATAGTACTAGGCTAGTTTAGAGTTAATTTAAGGGTAAAGTTAGTGCAGTTCTAGTAAGACCCTTAACTTATTATTAGTTTAAGCTGCTCTTAAATTTTCTACGTCTTATTTACAACAACTAAGAATGTCTGCTCTAGCGTTGTTCTTACTAGGGGTGTACTTAATTTAGAAGTAATACTAAGCTAACTTTTTAGCCTAACAGACCTAATAAGCATTTAGCACCTTTGTTGTTATAAAGTACTTTAATAAATAATAATTAGTATATACTAAGGTGCTTATTACTATAGATATAAGCTTAGCCCTTTATTATTTAAATGTAGTAATAATTATAAATAGCTTCTTGTTATGTATCTTCTAGTTTAGCTCTAAACTAGATAGGACCTTACTATAGAATAATACTAGGCACTAATTTCTATCTACTTATTCTTAAAAAAGAACTCCTACTACTACTCTATTAAAAGCGTTAGTTTTAATTTTAGTTTATAATGTAAAGTTAAAATAGTAAAGTGTAGGTATACTTAGTAGCACAGACTTTAGCTTTTTAAAAGCTATGTTACACTTTAAAGTCTATATAAAAGAGGTAGTAGGGCTTTAAAGCGTAATAATTAGTTTAGCTACATAAAAGAATTTTAGAACAAATTACTAATAAAATCTAGTAAAGCCTAGAAAAGATTTTACACTTATTATAGTAGTAGGCGCCTACTAGTTGCGTAGCACCTCTACTTTCTCTAGGTTAACCTCTAGTCCTTTGTTTAAAAGTATATAGCTAAGATACCTTATTTAAGTAATATAAAATTTACTTTTTTTAATCTCTACTTATAATCCTGCTTACTAAAGCCTTTCTAAAACTTTCTTAATATAAAGAATATAAGTCACCTTGTCTTTAAAGTAGATAAGAATGTTATTAAAATAAGTAATACAGAAATTGTTTAGATAGTTAATTAATACATTATTTATATAGCGCTAGTAAGTTACTAGACTATTGCACAATCTAAAAGGCAAAACTTTACACTTATAAGTTCTATATTATGTTTAAAAGGTAGTACACTCTTTAGAGCTTAGATCTATCTTAATTTTATTAAAAGCTGCGCAAATATTAAACTTAGTAAAGATTACTACTTTAGTAGGTCTTAATAAGAGTTTGTTTATACGCAGTATTAGATACACATTCTTGCAGGTAAGAGCGTTAAGTTTATAGTAATTAACATAGATACATAAGTTGCTATTTAGTTTCTATACATAAAGAATAAGAGATGTAAAAGGGCTCTAACTCTACTTAATAAAGCTATATTTTAGATTATTTATAACATATTTCTTTATTGCCTCTAGCTCCTTAAGGTTCTGTTTATACAACAGACTGTAACTGTTAAGGAGAGGCTCTATAAGGACAATCTTGTAGTTATATAGACAATGTACTAGTAGCTAGTAAGCTGCTGTGTAGCTAAATACATCTTAGTACTAATAGTATTTAGAGGGCAATTAAAAGTTTACTAATGCTTTAGTTTTATATTTAGCGTCTAACTATAAGGCTTACTTATCTTTAATTAACTACTTAATTTTATAGATAAAAGTTAAAAAGAACTTATTCTTTTTTCTTTTTATGTTAAAATAAAAAGCATTTGCTAAAATTAAAGTAATAGTAGCTAAATAGACCTCCTTTAGACCTATTTTAGACTTCTTAATAGATAGGCAGAAGAATAATTTAAGTGTCTTTAGACTGTAGATAATAAGAGATCTATATAATTTTAAAAGCCTTAGTAAACCCTTAATGCAGTAGATTGTTAGGCTGTATAACTACTAAAATTAGTCCTTTTCTTATAGTGTGTTGTGTTGTTTAATATCTAGCTCTACTTCTTTATTGCGCGCAGGCTAGGTTAATTATATAAGCAAGGGCAGTAAAAGTTTGTAGGTAGGCAGATATTTACTAGGCTATATAATCTAATTTCTCTCTATATCTAAATAAAGTTTAAAACAACATAACTATTTAATGCTAATAATATAATCCTAGAAGCTAAAGTTTATAATAATAAAAAAGCAGTTTTAGATGCTTCTTCTATTAATTTACATATGCAGGCAGATATACTAGTAGACAGGGACTTAGATCTAATCTTAAAAGCCCTTAACTATAACTTTAAATAGTAAGTGTTAGATAAAGATATAGAAGCATTAGAATAATAACTTAGTAGTTAGTAAATTAATAAATAAGAAACTATAAGCGCTAGTATTAACTAAAGAATTTAAACAGACTTTAATGCTTTTTAAATATAAAATAGTAGAGACTTAGAAGTGTTTTCCTCTAAACAAGTGTAATAAATTAATGTTTAATAAATTATACTTACTTAAGCCTAGAATAGAAAGTTTTTTTAAGCGTTACTATTTTCTATCTAGGAGGTATCTAGATTAAAATTATTTATGTCTATAAATTTTTTTTTAAAATCTTACTACTCTACTTTTATTTCTTATACTCTAAAGATAGAGCAGTTGCTAGTAAAATGTTTTAGTTTTCTATAATTATAATAGTTGCTAAGAGTTGTCTATCTTTCTAGGGCAGGTGTCTAGCTAGATTGTCTATAGGTAACTAAGGTAGACTAGAGTACTAACAGAGGTGCAGGTTAGGGTGTACTAGAATAGTATACTGCCTTAGATGTATTACTAGAAACCTTCTAAGACTAATCTGTACTAGGTCTAATAGTAGACTATTAAGTAAGATTAACAGTTTACTTTAAAATAGTAAAGGTATTCCTTCTTTCTATGTTGTAAGCTGTTAGGTAGGCTACTATAGTCTTAAAAAAGCCCTTTTAAGTGTGCTTAAAACCTAAGTTTAGTACTTTTAAGCTAGGCAGTATCTTTTCTTATAAGTAAAAGAACTATTCTAACTTTAATATAAACTCTTTAATAGTAGCACTAATAAAGTAAGCTTTAAAGGTAGAAAATGCTTCTTTTTTACTTATTCTTAGAGTTTAAAACACCTGTTGCGCCTCTGTCTTTTTATTACTAGTAATAAAGTATGTTTATAAGAGCTTAATTATTTCTTTTATGTTTTTAAACTAAAAGTTGTCTAATTTAGCTAGGTATCTAGGCTCTAGGTATTCCTTTGCAATACTAGCAGTGTGTCCCTATACTAACGCTATGCGTGCGCGCTTACTTTAATAGTAATCTGCATTAATGTTAAGTCTATTTATAATAAAAGCTTGCTATTATTTAAACATAAGTTCTTTACTATCTATAAAGTTCTTAATTTTAGGCATGTGTTTAGTAAAGTAGCTTTAAAGAAGCTTAAAGGTGCCTAAAAAGTCTCTTACTATTAAAGTAGTAGAAGTAATTTAAGGCATTATTATAAGTAATTTAGTAGTTAGTAGAGGTTAATTAAGACTAATAGTTTTTAATCTAGTTAGCTATTTAATTTATACTCTTAATTAAGTAACTTAGTTTTTAAGGGCTATATTACTCTAGTTTAACTTTAAATCTAGTAGGTTTTTAGTTTTAAGTTCTATAAAAGAGGGTTTAGCTATTAAGGTTAGTAGTAGTTTAGTTCTAAGAGCAGGCATCTTGCCTTAGCTGTAGCTAGAACAGGTTGCAGTCTTTATAATAAGATTTAATAGTAGTTAAGAGTTAAGCATTAGTAGTTATTCTTAATCTTAATAAGTTATTAGTAGTCTTTAAGTTTTTACTTTAGCACACTTTTTATAACTTTTCTAAAGGTAATCTTAATTATAAGGGATAGAAAGTTTTAAACTTAAAGGCTTTAGTTAATAGAAGGTCTCTAGGATTCTATCTATAATAACTAAATAATTTAATGTAACAGTGTGTAAGAATAGTAACCTAAACTAAATTAAACACTTCTTAGAGTTAGACATAGTTAAATAAATAATTAATGTAATATTATTAATAAGGCTGTTACTAGTAAAAGTAAGTTTTTTAATATAATGTAACAGCGTAGGCAAGACAATAGGTCTAAATGCAGTATAAATCTACTTAGAGGCATATAGGAGTGCGTGGGGACTTAGAGACCTAGGAATACTAATAACACCTATAGGCCTTATACGTAGGATATTAGAAAACTACCGAGCTAGCTACAGGGCGAGGTGCGACTAAATACATAAGGGAATAGGGGTAACTGCGGGGGACTGGGTCGAGTCATGGTCGGGGCCGATACGGGGACCCTTCGGATAGGATCCGAGCGACCCGAGATGGAACGATTCGTAGAATCGTTACAAGTATGTTACTTAAAAAGTGTTATGTTTTATTTAAAAGCTTAAAGTGTAAACTGCATCTAATATTCTTTTAATATATTTAAGTAGTGTTATTAGAAATGCATTAGTGTAGAAAAAGTAGTGTAGTAGAGTCTTAGAAAAAGTAAGTAACTTAGGTGTGTAAGTAACTTGCCTATAAAGTACGTTATGTGTTATTATCTTAAATACTATACTTAGCTTTAATATTCTTTATAAGGCTAAACCTACTTTAAATTACTTTAAAACTTTTATAAAAAGCTTTTTTATAGTTATATTATACTTAAATGTTACTTTAAAGTTTAGATAATACTTCTTAAACATACTAAGCTAGTTTATGCTAATATAGCCTAGATTACACTTAGCGTGTAAAAAATTAGCTATATTAGCTATAAATGCTATTTAAAAGAAAAATCTTTATATATATAGCTTAAGTATAGTCTTAATAATTACCTACTGTTTTTTATTACTTAGCCTTTATAAGTTAGCTATAGAATTAGCTTATAAAAGTTATCTAGTGCTATAGTTATTTATTATCTTTTAAAAGACTTTATATATAGCTGTAGCACATTTCTTTAAAAGTTTTATATTTTATTTAAAAGCTTAAAGTGTAAGCTATATCTAACATTCTTTTAGCGCGTTTAAGTAGTGTTATTATAAATGCATTAGTGTAAAAAAAGTAGTTTAGTAGAGTCTTAGCAAAAGTAAGCAACTTAGGTGTGTAAGCAACTTGCCTGTAAAGTACGTTATATATTTAAGCTTATTACATATAAATTTCTTTTTAAGCTTATAGCTATAGCTAATATAGCTAATTTTTTATATGTAGAGTGTAATTTAGGCTAGGTTAGCTTAAACTAGCCTAGTATATAGTTTAAGCACTGCCTTAAGTTTATAATTAAGTTTAATTATAAGTATAATTATAAAAAAGCATTTTGTAAAAATCTAAAAGTTATCTAGAGCTAGTTTTATCTAGTAGCTAACATAAAAGCTAAGTATAGTATTTAAAATAAAAATATATATAACTTTAATAAGTTAGGCTTTATAATAAGCTAAATATTAACTAAAGTAGTTATTATAGCTTTAAAGAGATAAAAATAGCTAAAAGTAATATAGTAAAGTAATAAAAAGTAAATAATAGTTATTTAAGGCATTAATATAATAAAGTAAGCTATTTTACTTTTTATTATTTTTAAGGGCTGCTATTACTTTTTTACTTAGTATAAAAAAAATCTTCTTTAAAACTAAGTTATTATAGTCTTTAAAAATAGCTAGATAATAAATAAGCTTAATCTATAGTTGTTAAAGCACTTTAATAAGTATATAAAAAAAAGTTATAAGTGCTTATTAGCTTTTTATTATTAATAGCTATAAAAGCTATAACTTACTTAATTTTTAGTAGTACTATAAAAAAAATAAAATTATTACTATTTATATACTTTTACACTTATTACACTTTTTATAGCTTTTTAATGTAAGTTGTTTTACCTTTTTAAAAAAAGTGTATAAGTGCTAAGCTAAAAATCTTATATATAACTAAATTACTTATATTATAAAACTTAAGTTCCTACTATGCTTTATATACACTTATAATGTAGTAATTACTTTTAGTAATATTTAAAAAGAGTTTTAAAGCGCTAGTTTAGTTTTATTTAACCTAAAATAAGTTAAAATAGCCTTTAATATTTAGTTATATACTTTATTACTACTACTACTTTGTTAGATATGCGCACCTACTGTCAAGACAGGAGGAACGTTTGACGAAAGCTGCTACATAGTACGAGCAATGAGCTCGAACAGTATGTTGCTGCAAATTGCTGCATTTTGCAGCATTTTGCAGCATGTTGCAGCAAATTGCAGCA
>NW_022985177.1:1017213-1035702 GCF_010093535.1 Lindgomyces ingoldianus | reverse complement strand
ATTTAAGTAAAAAAAACTTTAATAGTTAAAAATAAAGCTTATTTAACTACTTTAAAAAAGTTTAAAGTGTGTAGTAATAAAAAAAAGCTAAAGACATAAATGCACACTAAAAAAAGTAAGCTAAGTTAAAAGTAATATAAGTAGTGTAATTAAACTAGGCATAACTTACATATATGTAAGTAAGTAGTAAAAGTAGACTTTAAATAATATCTTATGTTATATTACTTTATATAGGGCTAAAGTAGGCTGTTTTGCGCTAGAATAGAGTAGTTTTAGTAGGGGCTTAGCAAAAGTGGCCGGCTAACCTGTGTAGCCGGCCAACCTGTTAGGTACGTTACTTAAATATGCTAAAAAAATATCAAGTACAGCTTATGCTTTAAGCTTTTAAATAAAACGTAAAACTTTTAAAAAAACATGCTATAGCTATATATAAAGTCTTTTAAAAAATAATAAATAACTATAGCACTAAATAACTTTTATAAGCTAATTCTATAGCTAACTTATAAAAGCTAAGTAATAATAAAAAGTAGGTAATTATTAAGACTATACTTAAGCTATATACATAAGAATTTTCCTTTTAAATAGCATTTATAGCTAATATAGCTAATCTTTTACACACTAAGTGTAATTTAAGCTATATTAGCATAAACTAGCTTAGTATATTTATAAAGTGTTATTTAAAGCTTAAAGTAAAGTTTTAAGTATAAGTATTACTAATAAATATTTAGCTTATAATAAAGCTTATTTTACTAAAGTTATACATATTATTATTTTAAAAGCTATACTTAGCTTTAATATTTTTTATAAGGCTAAACTTACTTTAAATTACTTTAAAACTTTTATAAAAAGCTTTTTTATAGTTATACTATACTTAAATATTACTTTAAGCTCTAGATAATACTTTTTAAACATATAAAGCTAGTTTATGCTAACATAGCCTAGATTATGCTTAGTGTGTAAAGAATTAGCTATATTAGCTATAAATACTGTTTAAAAAAAATTCTTATATATATAGCTTAAGTATAGTTTTAATAATTACCTACTTTTTATTATTACTTAGCCTTTATAAGTTTACTGTAAAATTAGCTTATAAAAGTTATTTAGTGCTATAGTTATTTATTATTTTTTAAAAAACTTTATCTATAGCTATAGTATTTTTTTTAAAAGTTTTATATTTTATTTAAAAGCTTAAAGTATAAGCTATACTTAACATTCTTTTAGTATATTTAAGTAGTGTTATTAGAAATGCATTAGTATAAAAAAAGTAGTTTAGTAAAGTCTTAGTAAAAGTAAGCAACTTAGGTGTGTAAGTAACTTGCCTGTAAAGTACATTAACTTAAATTTTAAAAAAAAAATTTCTTTAAGTTATAAAAGATATCGCTAGTAAACTATTAAGTAGGCTAGCTAGCTATATAAAACTTTTAAATGCTTTAGCTTTAAAGCTTACATTAGACTAAGCGCGTTTTATACACTACAAGGTTATAAAAGCTAGCGCACTTTGTAAAAACCCTTTAATAAATCTCCCTGCACAACGCGAACCTGTTCCATAAGCGTGCGATAGTCGCGCAGTATTACCGCTGACCACCGGTTCCCTGGTGGGAGAAACCTCTGAATGCTTTTCTGGGTATTCTTCATATACAACTGCCTGTCGTGAAGAATTGCCCAGCTCTCTTCTGGCGCGTTAGTTTGCGCCTTGGCGCTCCTGCTCTCGTAGTATTGCTGCTTCAGAAGAAAGCTTTGACGCTGTAGGCGTGCGAAGACTTCAACGGCAAGGAGGTGGAGGTTGGGATATGCATATTCCATAGGTCGACAGTTGGCGGAATGAATGCAAATCCTGAAGAGCCGGTGCAGCGCTGAGGTATAGCGTCCTGCCCGGATTTGGTGACCGTACTCTTTCGAGATCTAATTTTTCATGGAATTGAGGAGCTGTGCTAGGGTAGGTGGCCCACTCGAAATGTGAATGATGGTTTCCGAACCACACCACGATTAGACTAGCGTAGCTCTGACTTTTATGACTCTTGCACGGGTCACTCCATCAACGAGGTTGTGAGTGCAAAAATTGTTACAGAAGAGAACTCACTTCACTAACACGCGCATATGAAAACCCATCGATACCTGTACATATGTGTATTTTCTACTTTGAAGTAGAAACGGATAGCAATTCCCTGACGCCCATGTCAATGCTGGCCTCTTCATTTTCGTAT
This sequence comes from Lindgomyces ingoldianus, assembly GCF_010093535.1. Lineage (NCBI taxonomy): Eukaryota > Fungi > Ascomycota > Dothideomycetes > Pleosporales > Lindgomycetaceae > Lindgomyces > Lindgomyces ingoldianus. The sequence goes on along the minus strand of NW_022985177.1, from coordinate 1,033,498 downwards.
CATACAAGCCTCGTAGCCCTTAGTTTCGTGTGATTCATTTCTGTGGCCTACCAAGAAGCCCAAACTGCCATAAGAACTATCCCGGCCCGTGGCACTCTCCACCCTCAAAGTTAGTTATGATACACCAGCGCATCCTTAACCTTACCCATTTACCCTATAACAATGCCAAGAATCCTTATCCTCAAATCCTAGCTTTTGATCCACGCTTGCATAAACGCTCCAACCCCAGTCTTCCATAACCTCCAACAAATCCATTACCAACCATCTTGTTTTCAGATCGTCAACCAATACGCCCCATCCAACACCTTGCAATTTTAGTTCGTACGCACCTTCTACTCGCGGAATACGTTTGTGCTTTTCGACTGCTTTCCCTAACCGCTTTATCACGGCTTCGCAGAGTTCCATTGGCGCGTCGATGAATCGGAGACGGTTGGTTCCGGAGAAGGCAATGGAGATCCAGTCGCAAGGCGCAGGAGCTGGGGTCTGGTGTTGGAATACGAGCGTGTCTTTATCATGGGGCGATTTGCTAATGTCTGTAGTCAGCGTTAACATCCATCCCTCCCTACGCAAAGCCGCCAATATTGAGCAGACAAGTCGCTTAGATTGGATGCTCTGCTCGACTCCATAATCTCCCATGGCGTTACGGATGAGCCTCATCTCAGTAGTGCTTGTGCCCCAGGGGAGCCCTTTAAGCCTGAAGTCGAGGTATACGGAGGTCGTGGAGGAGGAGGAGATGCCTCGGGGCCAGGAGGAGAGAATTGTTGCGCGAATAAGCGATTCGAGCCTAGTGGGGAACAGAAAGAAGCGGAGTTGGTCGGCGCCATAGAGGGAGAGTGTTGCGAAACGGGTGCCGGCTGAAGTGGATGTTGAAGTACTGGACGACGCCCGTGGTCGTTCGATTTGATGGGAGGAGCTCGGTTGGATATAACTTGAAGATGGCAGAGGTGGTGACAGTTGCTGTGATGCTTCGTAGGACGGTGGTAGATCTGCCGGGAGTATTTGGGCTAGGCGAGGAGATGCTTGAGGTGTTGATGTAAGAGATGCGTGAGGGGAATATGATGGAAAGGTAGGAGAAGGATGAGAAGAGGGTTGGTATCCTGACCGAGGAGAGGACTGGTATCCTAGCTGAGGGGAACGTTGATATACCGGCTGAGGTGCATACTGAACTGCTATCTGGGGCTGCAGGAGCGGGCTCGCTTGGCTGGTATTGGTAGGCGGATAAGTTGAAGCTGTTGCCGCAAGCCTGTAAGGAGTAGGTGCAATGGGATATTGGCATGTTACTGGGAGAGGTGGAGGGGGTGGTAGTGGTTGGGGTTCTGGTGCGCTTGGTTGGTGTGTATAACTCTGCGCTTGGCTTTGTGGTGCTCTTTGGGCGTTTGCGGCGTTGGATGGGGGTGGGAAATACGTGTTTGAGAAGTTAGATGGAGCAGAACTCGTTGGGTTCGCTCGGTCAGGTGGAGGTGGAAAGTACGTGTTGGAATAGTTGGGTATCATGATTCCTTTCCTGGTGAATTAAATGTCTGCCAAATCTTGAAGGCGCGCGGCAGATTTAAGTAGCCCCTACCCCAGATACGAGGACCAACTGCATCAAAAGCCATGTCGCATTCGCTCTTCCAGGTTGAGTTTCGAAATAGCATCTAAAGTAGGGCGACTTGTTGTCTGAAGTAAGAGATCAGTTGTTTATCAGCATTGGGGCCACAGAGAGGATCGGTGGGCTATATTCAGACCTAAAAGAGGCGCAGCATCACGCGCTAATCCTAGTTTTAGCTAGCCCTGCCTTCCCAAATCAGCCTTTTTGAATCCTGGCGCTTCGGAGTTGACTAAATGGGGCGAGATAGCTCTGACACATGGCCTATTTTGATGCTTGGCTTTGATCAGCTGTGATTTAAAGGAAGGTTTTGGAGGTTTTACGCACCCTTAAGAATATCGGATTTTTAGTCAGACGGAAGAGACTCAGTATTTTCACACTCGCCCTCAAAATATTAAATCTTTCTACAAAATACACGATTGAACACATCCTAAAGGCAAGCATCTTGCCAACGCACAACAAGAATTAATTTTTGGGAGGTCACGTAAGCCAGCGTTCACGAGGATAGGTGCCATACCATAGTACAGCCTGTGAAATACGCGTGCCACGTAAACTTGAAGTTACAAATACGGTAGCTATAGTTGCAAACAGTAACTCCTCGCGCTTCGATTACTCTTCCAATAAGCCTTCGTCTAAACTCTGAATTCATGCACAAGAGACAATCATGTTCGCAGAGAAACCCCAAACCAATGAATTCCCGGCACCTATCTTCCAAAACGCCTCCTACCCGGCACCTACCGAGCCAGAAACCAAACTCCGAGACAACCCATATGTGTAACACCTAAAACCACTCGATCTAGTTCGGATGCCAAGGTCTGGGAACACCGATCCTGTCCCTGCCCCCGGGTCGTTGCGCCTCAATATCACCGCTAATCTCCGTTCGTACACCAATCTTGGCTCCACTTTTCTGGCTGAACCCCACACTGACACTCTTATTACTGATCGTTTTGTCGAGCTCGTAGTACCCACCTGAGCTCGAATGTGTAATATTCGAAGACGTCGTGCCCTTCCGAGACTTAAAAGGGATGTGTAGGACTGATTTCAGTGAGTGGATAATGGTAGGGAAGAACTTGTTCTCCGCGAAAAGGGGTCCATATGTTGGAAGACAGGCTGCGATGACAGAAGCGTTTGGTTCTACCTCAGCCCAAATAAATGCTGTTGTTATGGAACTATATTGATTTTGGCCGAGGGAGGTGAGGCGATAAATGGAATTGTAGAGAAAGACAAATCGAACGATAGCAGATACACACACAAATCCCCCTAGCCAGAAGATGCCCAAGATGGAGATCTTCTTCTTAGTGTTGATGTGCAACGACTTTATCATCGGGATTGGAAAGCAGAGTACGACAATGTCGAAGAAGATCGATAGACCGGAGTAAGAGATGTACCACGCGTTGAAGTTGAAACGGTGTTTTGCGCGGGCGGCGTTTTTCCAAGATGCGTCGATTGGGTCCGTCGCAAGGATTTGGCACTGTTGTGCATAAGAATGAACTTCTTATTCTTCTACAGGATAGAGGTACTCACCACGAGTGAAGAAAACCACCACGCGCTGATTGTGGCAATCATGATGAGGATAGACTGGCGAAAACGCTCGTTGATAGAGAAAAGGTGGTAGTAGAAGAGCAGGATTGAGATCTTCACGGTATAGAGTGCCGTGATCAGGAAAAACCCCGAAATCCACAGTGTCTAGAAAAGAGTCAGCTTAGCGTTCCAGAGGAAAGCAAATATTGGGGAATCACCCGAAGCGCAATGTTGGCGTATTCGCGTGGTGCCATGGTGATCGTATCGATTCCGCCAATGGCTCCAGTAACTATTGTGTTTATCGAGTGCCCCCAGCAGAGCAACTATTGAGTAATCAATTAGAGTTTCGTGGGTAGAAAAAGCAAGGAGCCTACCAGCGTTCCGAGAATAGTCCAATCATCGGCGCGGAAAGTTCCATTGCCTTTTGCTCTCCGTGCGAATATCCTGAGAATGACTGAAATCGTCGCCAGAATGGGCAGGGATATAGCGATACCAAGCAACGATGTAGACACAAAAGAAGCATTCATGTTCGCTGCCTTACCCTGAGGGGGTCCGTGATCTGTCATATTAAAATCGAGGTTCTCAGCACAGCGAAACTGATATGAGGTTGGGGTGAGAAAAGAGGAGCATCAAGCTCACATTCATATTCCAAGGCCATAAAAAGGGCGTTAGGGGGGGGAAACTGCCCCGCGATAGAATGCCGGTATGCTAAGCTTACGGGTCGCTGCAAGTGACTGAAACACGAGAGAATTCCTCCTGTGCTCGCCTATGGTGGGCATTCCAATTTGCCTAAAAAGAAGTGAATCCTTCGAGAAGCCCAACGAACAAACTACTGAAGATGGCGTTAGGCTCCCAAGCAAACAGTGGAATATTGAACTAGACATGAAAATGGGAGCATAACCGGATATTCGAGAATCATCTTCCAGCCACTTGTCCCATTGGATACACCCGTAATGGGATCGAACTAGACTTCAGGAACATGCGCAAAACGAGGGATCACGAAGCCAAGCTTTGGGCTGCCTCGTGGTACAGATTGAAGTGGGCTTGGTTCGACTCTCTGCTGTCTCCCTTGCAGCAACTCTTGTCGATCGAAGTCGCGCGATACCAGCATGCTGACTGCAGGAGGATTCATATCCTCGCCAAATTTTCCCCCAGCGCCCTTCTATAATGCCATTGGATAATCAAGTGCTCCAAGACCAATCCCGGGAAAACTGAAGAGAAATCAGACAAGGGACTTCCTCCAAAGAGGGAGGCGGAATTTGGCGAAAGCAAGATGTCCGGAATCCACAAGGCAGGTCGACGTTCAGCTGAGTCTTTCATCGGAGCCACTACAAGCACGGTCGTATTGATAAGAAACACTATCCATGGTATGGATGTTCCAAAAATGCGGTGATGCAGGAGGTGTAAGAGAAATAATGCAAGTCAAGGCGTCGGGGTTTGAATTGAGTGTCTCACGTAAGCAACGCTGTGCGGGAGGAAGTGGGACCGCTAGCGAGCCGAGCCGACCCAGCGAGAAAAAGGATCAGCTCCTTCTCGCTGCTTCACCCTCTGCCTCGGGTCCTCCAAGTTGTGTGTGCCACTCCACATTCCCATTCGTTCTCGGCGGCCATCGGTCTCCGACTGTGAGAGAATCTGTAAACCCTGTCAGCCATGGGAAGGCATGCACACCAGTTCCTCCATTGCGACTTGGCTGCTCCCACACTCATTACCGCAACCACCCCTTCGCCGCCGAACCATGCAAGTGTTTCGACCACCTTTCTGGGTAGCTGATACGGTCACAAGCCTACAAAACCCAAGTCGGGCAACATGTTTTTCGTGCTCTGCCAATTCACTGATGTCACCAAATTTGTAATTTCCCGCGGCTGATTTTGTTTTTCAACTTCGTGGTATTTCGAGAGCACAACTCCATTTCTCTTTGGTCACACTTAATCTAGGCCCTGTTTTGCCCAGAAACACTAAAAAGACATCACTCATGGGGGCAAGGCACAAATCACCACTTTTTGCAATTCCCGGAATCGTAAGTATTCAGCATTATCCCCTTTACATCTAGTTAGGTTGACTGGAGACTCTCTTTGAATTTCTAATAGCGATTTTTCTGCTCAATTACCAGCAGTTTTTCATGAATATCACTTAAGAAGATTTACCACCACGGTTATCGACTTCCGAGTCTTCCCAGGTCATTGCCACAGTAGATCTCCCACCGCGCCTCTTGCATTCTCTTCTTCATCCCTTGCGCTAGCCATTCTGTATTGTTCCTGGAATTCTCCCAGAACTTCTACTTCTCTCGGATAATACGAGGCAGCTTACTGTTTTCCTTGGCTGCATCTCTTGTCCCATAACCCACCCTCTTAGGCCGTGCTCGAACGTGACCACCTGGACTAGAGCGAGGAGCATAGGTTGGTTCTCGCCGAATAACAGGAGTTGGGGCTTTATCAATCTCTTCAATGCCCTTCACCTTAGCGCCCGTCTTCACTAGAGTATCCGAAAGTTTCCTTAAAACCCAGTGCTCCCTTCCAGAGTGCTCCGTCACGCGACATTGCCAGATCAATATCCTCTCTCATTTTTTGCCCCAGCTCTTTTTGCGCAGGTAGAGTATCCGAAACCGTTCGTATACAGCGTGTAGTTGAACCAGGTGTTTCGAAAGGAACGGTTGAGTTCTGGTCAGACTTACCGCTGTCTAAAGGACCATAAAGCAAGCTCACGTCATCCTTAACGATGTTCCAAATCTTTGGGATGAAACGGAAGAAGCCTTCATAGGCTAGATCTTCGGGTGGCTGAATGTCGCGTCTACGGCTTTCAACAACATGAAATTCAGCGCGCGAGAGTGCTTCAACAAATACTCTTCTCATTCTGTTTGTGGCATATAAAGGCTACACGCACGGAGGTACGAAATATTCCACAATTATATTAGAATCGTACTAGCGCGGAAGTCGCTATTCCCTCCGAAATCGATGTCTTCGTAGTCAAGACGGCATAATATACCTATGGAGGAATAGATAGGTTCTGATAGGCGTTCTGAACTAGCGCTGTCCCGCCTGAAATGTATCGCACGGTTAGAGCCGATAGATGGTAGAGGGCATATGAAGAGGCGCGAGTCGTCAATCGGGTGGTGAGAGGGCTCCGAGCTAACTATATAGTGAAGGACCAAAGGACGCTAGTCTCAATCAGGAAAGACGCTAGTGCTAAAGGGGCGACTACTGCTGCGCTGACTCATACTGAGATGAAACACTACGTTATGTGACGCAGTTTCACCTCCTTTAATAGTCACATGCGACAAAATGGTCTCATAGACTTCGAATCAGTCAACCAAGGAACCTTCATCTAGATCTTCGTAAGAAACCCGGAGTTTTCCAAGGTTAGCCTTGTATGAGAATATATCATCCAGACGAGCGTTCGTGAAACTAGAAAATCCTCGAATCAAACCTCAGGCTTGTCCCAAGGAAACATTGTTCCACAAAACATGGCTTTCAACCCAAAGGCTCGATCCATTCTACCTCCAGTTCTCTATGCCACAGTATTCAGGGTGGATGGGAGAGGTTCATTACCTGGTTTGGGACGTTCTTCCCAAGCATTCGAGATTCCTTATGAGGGATCTTATCGCACAACGCAACGTTCCATTCCACGGCGGTTATCCTGCCTTTTGATGCATCATCCGTCCTCGTTCATATGTTGTGGAATTAAGAGAAAGTGTGGAAGGTTACGGAGCTCTCCGAGCTCCACCATCGCCCCTCTACATGAAACTACTGCCGGCTATTAGATTTTCATGCTGCCTGCCCAGCACCTTAATGCCTAGCCCCATCCTTTGCATATATAGGTGCACTCCTTTAGCAATCAATTCAGTTCCTCATCTCTCTGGTGCTCCCAACGGCTTCACAGAAAGTCCTCGGTGTGGGGATCTTAGTCTTCCCAGAGTGACTTCACTGTTCGCTAGGTCTTCTAGTAGAATGAGTTTATACCTCCCTAGTAAGTGGGAACTTGTAGCTGTCTGCATAAGTTCACGAAATTTGTCCATGCCCTTTTGCTTTTGTTGGTAATCTAGTTTGACGGGCTTCACAGGTGTTCGCATCAACTTAATGAAACAACCCGTGATGAGCGCTATTTAGGTTGTCTATCACGGATTAGTGCATTCAAAGCTCTACTTGACTATACTTCCACCGTCCGTTCACCAACCTTTAAAACATCCATCGCTAACATTCCACCCTCATTGCCTAAGTGTTCGGAAGATATCACCACCTTCTTTGGTTGCCATTATAGCCTTGCTCCCGCTTTTTCCCTACGGCTTGTGGGACGCAAGCTCTCCTTACTGTCAACTCGAGTTTAATGAGTAGCCTCAGCAGAACGCTAATAGCTATACACTTACTCAGAGTCCTACACCAGAGAACTCTGTATAAAGCTCTAGATCTCCTGCAGCGTTGTCACACTTAGATCAGGGCGAGAGCTCTCAGTAGCTTACAACAGAATTAATGGATGCTCTCAACAATAGGCCAGACAACGACCCTATCACCTCAGTACATGACCCTCGATACATACAAGATCACCAACAGAAAATGCACTAAATGCTGCATCTCTTGATATTGACAAAGTAAATATTATCTGCAGCAATTGTGCCCCGCGCGTAAAGCAATATAGCACCTACTTCTTAGCTTTGGCTACCTCAACTATCATAGAACAGCCTCATAGAGACCAATTACCTCCTAGACCAAAACACTATTGAGATCTAGTGAAACACCCATATAGGGCTGGATTCGAAGCATCTAGGCGCATAGAGGTGGATATTTGTTGGTCTAAAAACTACTTCACACCTTTTAGTGTCTTTACAATCGAGCACGCCACCAAGACTGAGATTCTACCCTCTAATAGGTATACACATACAAACTCAACGAGGGCAGCTAACTATCCAAATGCAAGTCCAGAACATACGTACGAGGACACCTCCTAGAACAATTGGGTGATACCTACGCTGATACCACTGCTGCGCGCGTTTTGAAAGCTCTAATAGCTCTCATGGCTGCACTTAGACCAATCTCAACAATACGACGTCTCTAATTCCTTCCTCAATATCAAGCTCCCCACAGGACTATTCTGCCGTACCCCTGAAGGATTGAAAACAGAATATAGGGAGAACTTCGAGATTCTGCGCTCTCTATATGGACTCAGAGAATCTCTGCGTCTCTAGTACCTAGTGCTTAAACCTACAGTCCACCAAGTGGGCATATAGGGGGTACCTAGGCTCCCCATTCATCCATACCGCACCGTATCCGCCATTATCCGCCTTATACACTTAGGGGAAAACTGGCCTTACCAAAGCCCATTTCCGCTTTCGAACCTGAGCATACAAGGGTTTAAGTAACCCGAGCTTGTGGCTGTACAAGACTGAGCAGGTCTTAGCAGCCTAAACAAGCCTAAGCAAGCCAAGGATTAGCTTGAATTTAGGACCACTGGCGTCCTAAATTCAGGCCACTCCCCTGTTTAGTGACCTAGTTCTTCACGTATAGCCTAGTTTCTAGCACCAAGTAGCCTAGATTTAAGCCCCCTAAGCACGTTTATACTTACCCTTTAAAGTGCGGACAAAACAGTCTTAACAAGGATGCTGTTCTTAACTAGAGACTAACTATAATCACATACACTTTAACAATCTAATTGTGAGAGCACTGTAGGCAGGAAGCGTAAAGCGCAGAAGGGGGGTATAGAATAGTATTAATAGACAAATCCTTCAGGAGAGTTAGGGGCTTAGGAAAGGTTACATATTTACTAAGGCATATAATAGAACTTCATGTGCCCAGAGCTAGGCTAGGGGCTCTTTAGAGAGAGTCTAAGGCGTGTTCTAGTTAACTATAACATAGTCCCATTCTTCTCTAAGTTGTCGCTAATCCTATTTCTAGATAAGTAGACTAGCTATACGTATTTTTGCCGTGGATGAAGGCGATTAAAAGTGGACATTTTTGCTACTTAGGGAGTAGTGGGCGCTAAAAACGTTTGACCCAGAACCACAGGTCAGCTCGCAATGTCCCGGGCTGACCCGTGAGCAGGTATGGCTTGTTCATGCTACATTTTCACCTATATCAATAGCGTTTTCGGACCTTAAATGATCGTAATATCCGTCTGTTTCCATCCTTCCAACACGGCTGACTCTTCTCCCTCTTCCAGCCACTCTGCCCATGCATCTGACCGGCCCCAAAGCCCAATTCTCTTATACACCGCTGTCCCCGTTGCCTCAAAGCGTTCAGTCATGGCACTTTGCAGTATAATACCTTCTGGTTTAAATGATCCGCTAGGTCGTTCCAGCTTCATGTTATAGCTTTCAGCCTTGAGGTCCACTAACAGCACCTCTTTCAGGTCCTCCGTAGGCTCCACGTCAAACCACATAGCACATGTACCACCTGCTCGAGGATCGCGAACTTCCTCCTGGTCACTCAGTGGGAACTTCAGTGGGCTGTACCTGAAGTTGCTTCGGTCCCTCGTCCTCTTGAGATTGACTCTGACTTTTTGGGCTTCGTGATCATAATCCTCCTGCGTATGCACATTGTCACCGGAGATATCAAAGGGTCGCATTAGCGCTCCTATAGTGATGAAGCCATGGGAAACTTCGCCCAGCGGATTCAACGGATCAGCTTCGATCTTCCAGTCGACGAGTTCAACACTAAATTTGAGATCGTCGGGAATTGGGTATCGCACAGTGCCGATCGTCGAAGCCCAGCTCCAGGACGGCGCGATGTATTTTGACGGGAGCCTTCGTGTCCCAACGCCCCAGCATAACCCTGTCGCTATATCATTTTTCCATAGCCCAGCCATATAAGAATCACCAGTAATTTGTCGGATCTTGTCGGCAATTCCGGCAATCGCTGGAAGCTTGTCCGTCTCTTCTGTCAATTCGCGGCCTGCAAACCCTTCCACAAGATTGTACCAGCGCCGGTAAACAGTCATTGTCGTACCTCCCGGATCTCGCGAGAATGAGTTGTGTTCCAATGATGGCGAGTTGATGATGTCGGGCAGCGACATGATCCAAAGCAGTTCCTTGTAACCATCGTGGGTGCCACCAGTGTTTCGACGGGAATCTTCCTCGTAATGCTGAGTATTGCATCTTAAACTCATGGCATGTGGACCGTACTCTAGAACTCGAGGAGGTAGAACAAGTTCCTGGAAAGCCCAACCCCGAGACCACAAAGGACCTGCTGATTCATCTAGGTTCCATACCTGCTCGCCACCGGGCCACTGTATCCAGATCCAACGATCTAGGGAATCTGGTACACGACAGAGTTTTGTTCTTACACGTCGGTCTCGAGGTCGACACCGCAGGAAGCCTGCGTCACTATTCGGTGCGGCAGAAGCGTAAATTGTGACGTAGGAATTGCCGTAGACCCTGCTCATCAGCTCGGATTCATGACTCCAGTCGGAATGGGAGTCCTGAAGGATACAAAGGGAGTCAATCCAGAGGTATCTAGAAGACGTCAGAGATTCATGATATGACGCTACAAGAACCTACAGGGAACACTCACCGAACCCCCAATTGATTAGCGACTAGGATCGCTTCTTGAAAAGTTCTTGGAAGCCTAGACACGAAGAATCCGGCCCTTAATTCCTTGTAGTTCTTAGTGGTACACTCCCGAATACTAGGCCACAGTTTTAGCCAGGCAGCTCGCCAACGTCGAATGTGATTACTCACAGCCCGTCCTCTGGAGCATCTCCTCCCCAGCAGTGACTCAGCGCAACATATGTCGATTTCACACCACCAGAAATGAATAGATACGCTCTTCCGGTTGTTATATACTCGCCAATATCAAGAACTCTTGAAGGTAATTCGACATTTTGGTTGTTCAAGCAGTGGTCATGGCTTGCCACGCAGTCTAAGATCCAGCTCTCTGCGAGAGCAAAGGCACCATCTGAACCCGGATCGTCTTCGATAAACCGCGTGGTTATGATTTTGTTGAGTTCCTTTTCGCAGTCATCGAGTGGCACATCTAATCGCGGGATCAGCTATTAAGGGAGAGCACATGTAGTGGTGTGCACCGCACCTGGCATGAAACCGGTTTTACAGAAAATAAACTGATTCCCCCAATAGCCTGCCTCCAATCTTGCCCATGTCAAACAGAGCTCAATAGGACGCGGAGCTGTCCTAACTAAGCCAGAGTCCTCTATTTTGGCGCCCATATACGCAAAGTAGAGTACTCTGCAGGTGTGACACCCCTTAACAGCGGTATCTTTCACCTGGTCCCAGTTTGCACGAAACATTTGGCCCCCATAGAACGATTTGAGCGATTTGAAAGTGAGCATCTGGCACGTTTCGCACTGCTCGAAAGGAGAATCTCGAAGTGCTTTCCGGAGTCTGTGAGATAAAGCCCCTGGCTACCTCTCGGTTGGCGATGGGCAACTCACATTCGACCCATCCGCGCATCTCGGGATTCTCATCTATGATCTCGAGAATGGCGGCTTCGCCAGCAGTCAGATGCCGGTACTTAGAATTGGCTGATGGCATCGTGTCACTTCTTTCGAGAAGTATACGCAGCTAGGTACGATTACATGCTTAAGTAGTAAGCGGACTATCGAGGACACCGGGCGGAGAAGATTCAAAACTCGAGAGGAAAGGAATCTTGTTATTTTGGGTTTCGCTGCTGCCTTCAGCTGAAGGGTCTTGCTCGTATCTAGCCCGAAGAGCTTCGGCAAATAACATCGTAAGATCCCGGACCGCTGATTACGCCACCTGATTTGCTTTGCTGCCCCGCGCTAAATCCCCAAGAGATAGCTCGAGACCGAAGTCGGCCACAACGAAAGCGAACACCCACGGCATGCGTGAGGGGTTCAAATGACTTCAAGACTTGGGGATAAAACACCAAAGGTGCGCCATCAGAGACTCAGCATTGCACTAGCCCGACGACCTCCGATGCCCCCTGTTTAAAGTCGTGACAGGTACATCTCAGCCAAGGAACGACTAGAGCTAGTTTATAAAAGCTCTCTAGTTATCTACTTTTAAATTAAATGTTACACAACTTTTGTAATTATTAGACAAGTCTAGGACTATTCCTACACCTGTCTTGCTTCTACTAAACACTATTACAACATTGTTAAGTACATATATTAGCGTGCTAAGTTTTATATATGCTAAAAGTACTTAAGCGTTAGTTAATAGTAAAAAGCATACTATATTAAGTAGCTAAAATATGTAATAAATGTATAGATATATAAAGTAATAATTTTTTTAAATTCTAGTTCAAGTAGCTTATATAACTTTACTTAACAAGTTTTTATATGCTTGTTAAAATACTTTAACTACTTAAAACTAAGTGTGTTATTTATCTAGCTATTGTAACAATTCGCATGAATCGTTCCATCTCGACAAGCTGATATCCGAAGGTTCCTTGTATCTGCTCCAACCCTGCCCTAGCCTCTGCTGTACCTCTATTCTCTTAAGTATTTAGTTGCACATCTCTCTTGTAGCTAGCTTAGTAGTTTTCTAATATCCTTTATATAAGGCCTTAGGTGTTAATAGAATTCTTAGGTTTCTAAGGTTCTATTTACTTTTATATTCCTTTAAGTAAATTAATACTACATTTAAACCTATTGTCTTACCTATGCTATTATATTATATTAAAAAAACTTGCTTTTACTAATAGTAGCTTTATTAATAATATTATATTAATTATTTACTTAACTATATTTAAGTCTAACATGTATTTAATTTAGTTTAAGTTATAATACTTACACACTATTATATTAATTCTTTAGTTACTATAAATAGAATCTTAGAAACTTTTTATTAACTAAAGCTCTTAATTTTAGGACTTTCTATCTTTTATAATTAAAATTGCTTTAAAAAAAGTTATAAAAAGAACACTAAAGTAGAAATATAAAGACTAATAACCTATTAAAATTAGAGATAACTACTAATGCTTAACTTTTAACTACTAAATTTTAACTTTTAACTACTTAATTAATAGCTAAACCTACTTTTATAAGACTTAAAGCTAAAGACTTATCTAATTTAAAGTTAAGCTATAGTAATTTAGCTTCTAGATTAAGGACCATTAGTTTTAATTAACATCTAGTAACTACTAAATTACCTCTACTACTCTAATAGTAAAAGACCTTTTAGGCACTTCTACTAATACCTTAATTCTACCTTACTAAACGCACGCCTAAGATTAATAACTTTATAAATAATGTACTCTACAGGCAAGTTAATTACACACTTAAGTGTTACAATCCTTGCTCCGGCGAATTGATATTTTCGGGAGCACTACGGCCTATGATGATGTTAGAGGGAAGGAAAAGGACTTAGCTAGATCGGGTGTACAGTCTGTTGAGCAGAGTACGGTAAATCGGGTTTTGAGAAGGCAGGTTGTAGTTTAGCCCAGCGGCTGTATGGGGAGCTGGCAAACCTAATCTAAAAGGATAGGAAAGGAGGTATATATAGTGCAAGATATACAAGGCAGCAATGTCCTCTTTATAAAGGTTTTAATGCCTCTTAGTCTATTAAGTAGGTAAAGACTAAATAGTAATCACAGCCTTCTAACTATGGTCGTGATCAAGACTATATACATGGGATTTGCATGCAGTGCATGCTATGCATGCTTGCATGCTCGTTGCCTGCATAGCCTGCACAACCTGCAAGCCTGCAAGACTTGTAGTCTTATTAGAGGATGCATTCCGCTAGGCTTTTGTCTAAAAGCCGGAGCCATTCCTCATCCGTCCTGTCACGTGATTCGTTCAACGTGGAGCTAAGTGTCTTCCATCCGACGTCGCTTGGGCTGTGTGGAACAGCTAATTGGGTCATTACGATCTGTCTGTTGGCTGCAACATTAAGTTCCTTACTTTTACTAAGACTTTACTAAACTACTTTTTTTACACTAATGCATTTTTAACAACACTACTTAAACATACTTAAAAAACATTAAATATAGTTTATACTTTAGGCTTTTAAATAAAATATAACACTTTTAAAGTAACATGCTACAGCTATATATAAATTATTTTTTTAAAAATAATTGTCACAGTATCCTCCCTAGATCCCAGACATAACTGTATTAGACGCGTACTAGAGTATTATTAGTGCACGTCTAACATAAACACAACACAACATAGACATAAACTTAAGCATAAACTGCCTTAACACTAACTAAACCTAAAATAGGCTTAATTTATACTTAAAGCGCTTAGACTTCTAAGCTAAGTATGTAATTACTAATTTTTTTTTAAACTTTCTTATTTCTTACATAACATCTTATACTTACTATAATACCTTACATAGTAATTAAACTAGACCTTTGTAAAGCTCTATAACCTTACTTATGCATAATTATAACATTATGTTATATTAAAACTTTAGCTAAGAATAGCCTCTAAATTTAATCTAATAAGCTTAGTACTTGCATAACTTTAAGCTATTAAAGTAAGCTAAAAAGCCTTTTAAAAAGTACTTACTTTATAAAAAAGCTGCTATATTATAAGCTTTAAAGCTTTTTAAAAGAACTTTAAAAAATAGCTTTATATTATTAAGCAGTTTATTTTTACCTTAACTTTTATTATAGTAGTAGGAACTAAAAACTTACTAGCCTTAAAGCTTACTTAGAAGTCTAAAAATAGCTTAACCTTTTTCTACCTAACACTACTTATAACCTATAACTTTTTTAACTTAGTAATAAAATCTAACTAACTCCTTAATCCCTTACTGTTTAATAAAAAATAAAAAGACCTACCTTTCTTTCTACATAAGCTCTAATATAAACTTAAAGGAAATATAGACTAATTCCTCTTTAAACACTTTTAGTTACTATACGCCTACTTTTAACTTAATTATAACATAACAGCCTTAATTAACTTACTAATAAATAAAAATATTATTAACTTAGATTAATTTATAGTGTTTTTATAAGTAACTTATAAAAACTTAAATAAAAAGTTAATAGCTTTAAGTTACCTAAACACTTTATAATAAAAAAAAAAAAGCTTTACTTTACACTTTACTAAGTTTTACTAACTTGCATTTAATATAGGCCTAAATAAAATAGGTCTAATTATAGCTTTATATAACTCCCTCTTAACTAAACTGCAACGCGCTATAGTAGAAAAACCCCTTCTAAACAACCTTAACATGTATGCAAACCTAATTACTACCTATAATAATAACATAAGGTTCCTTCTTATACAAGCTTTAATACACCCCTAAACTAGCGCAGTTGCAAATAAAGACTTTAATATAATAAAAATTAATTTAAATTATGCTTTAGTTAGTTCTAGAAAGTGTAAAGATTACAAAAAAAAAGTTAATACTTTAAGTATAATAAGCATAGTTATATCTTTTAAAACTACTTTATTCCCCTTTCTTAAGTCTACATAAGTAGTGCTGCTAGTACTTATTAAAGATTCTTACTATTTTAATCTTGTTTTTATAAGAGCTTTAACTTATATTTAAGCTTTAATTCTTCTTACTACTCTTAACATAGCTACAGCTATAGCAGTAGAAGCCTGTAAAAAGGCTTGTCCTAGGGCTAAGTTGCCCCTTAAGACTAATTTAACACTAGATCTCTGCTAACCTATAAGCTAAGTCCCCTACTAATAACTAAAAGTACTAAGTTAATATTTTTATATATTTATAATAAGAAACTATATTAGCCTTAATATAAGCTTTTATTAACTTAGAAGTAAATAGTATAAGTTATATTAATAAAAAACTAGCGTGTAAACTAAATCTTTAATTAATACTACTTACTTAAATAATTTACCTAACTAGATTTAATAAAAAATAACTTAAAAAAGGTTCTATCTTTTATACTATAACTATTATAATTACTTACTAACACTATAAGAAGCAGATTAAGCTTTATATAATAAACATAGAATGTTATAACCTAATTCTAGAACAACTATAGCTGTATTAGCATAAGGTTACCTTTAATTACTAAAAGTAAGTCTTAAACTTTAACTTTTTTTAATACTAAAATATATACTTATGCTTACACTTAAATAACACCTAAGTAGCACTTAATATAGAAGGTCTCTAAACCTACTTTTTAATAACTTAAAAAAAAACTACCTAAGTAAGGCTAATAAGCTAGGCCTTTTACTAAAATAGGCTATATAAAATAATTTAACAACTACTTAAACTTAAAAAAAAAAAGCTTTTAAAAAATCTTTACTTACTTAATTTAAACATAAACTAGGACTTAAACAGTAGATAGACAT